>NC_064303.1:22353164-22462095 GCF_023373825.1 Bactrocera dorsalis | reverse complement strand
TTAATTTTTTGATTAATAATGTTGTTGTGGCGCATAATTTCTTTTCTACAATTACTTTCACATTTTCTCACTTCTACCACTTTGTTTGTTTAACAGTCTGCAACAAACTTTGACGGCAATATGAAACATAACAGTCTTCACCCTTCATGAAGGCGGGAGAGTTTTACGCCGTGTCGCACGGCTTGAACACCAATTAATGTAAACACTGTGGCTAAAGACAGAGAGTTTTTGGCAAAAAAAAAAAAACAGAAAAGTGAGAAAGATCAATAAATATTTTTCTTGGAGTCAAGTAGGACCTCTTTTTGAAATTGTAGAATTTATAATGAAAGATGATATTT
Organism: Bactrocera dorsalis; assembly: GCF_023373825.1. Classification (NCBI taxonomy): domain Eukaryota; kingdom Metazoa; phylum Arthropoda; class Insecta; order Diptera; family Tephritidae; genus Bactrocera; species Bactrocera dorsalis. The sequence goes on along the minus strand of NC_064303.1, from coordinate 22,461,757 downwards.
GTTTGATGAAAGTGATCGTAACTGGTCTAATATTTATTCACTTATAAGAATTAGTAATATTATACAAATAGGAATAATTAACGCAACGATTTGCGCCCGTCCTTGCAGAATTAACCACAAACTGATCGATTCAGTCAAATCGACTAGTGAGTATAGGTAGAAAAGTATTAAACGATGAGTGTGTGCTGAAGAACTCAACCAGAATGGGGTCGAAACCAGGATTCTAAACCACATTAAAGACCTAACCAAACTTGTAAAAAGTAAACGATTTTGTCTATTTTGGAACTGGCATAGTTACCAATAACAATTTTACCCTTTACATTAAACGTAGACTAACTTTGGCCAACATTGCTTGGACGAAGGCAACAACTGATGAGTCGACGTTGCGAGTTTTCGAGAGAAAAATTCTGCGAAAGATTGAAGGTACTTTGCGCGTTGACTACAGCTAATATCGCATTCGATGGAACAATGAGCTGTATGAGATATAAATACGACGACATTTACATAGTTCAGCGAATTAAAAGACAGCGGCTACGCTGGCTAGGTCATGTTGTCCGGATGGATGAAAACACTCCAGCTCTGAAAGCATTCGACGCAGTACCCGCCGCGGGAAGCAGAGGAAGAGGAAGACCTCCACTCCGTTGGAAGGACCAGGTCGAATAGGATCTGGCTTCGCTTGGAATATCAAATTGGCGCCACGTAGCGAAGAGAAGAAACGACTGGCGCGCTGTTGTTGACTCGGCTATAATCGCGTAAGCGGTGTCTATGCCAATAAAGAGATATTCTCCGCAAAGTCTTTGAAGCTGTCAACAATGAATATTGAAGAAGATACCAATACCGCTACTTCCAAGAGCTCTACATCATTGGTATATTATGAACTGGTAGAGTGCTCCATTATAAAAAAAATTCGGATGAGATGACTACCATACTGTGTGAAAGACCTCAAGAGATATTAAAAGAAGCAATATCATTGAATATCAATCTTTTTCTGAGACAAAATGTTATCGATTGAAGAAATCTCGGTTGAAAATCACGAATATAAAGTTTTTGCACCACAATTGAGTTATTTATTTCATCGTTTTATTTAGTTTGCCTTTTATATTTCGGAATTAGAGAACAAAAAACAAATATAATCTTTGAAAATCGCTTTATTTTCAATTAAGACTTTTGTATGCGTTTGAATCAATTGTTGAAGTGCTTTTGCCACTTATGTATATTTAGATATCTCCAAAACATGTGTTCTGAACGCATCATCCAGGTGTCCAAAAATGTCAACCTCTTAGTTCATTCGTTGTTAAGTCAGGACTTTACGGTGCTTTATTCATCAAATTGTTATTTTAAGTGCATCAGGCGATGTTTGAAACCATTGGCGTGGTAAAGAGAGATCCGTCTCCGGCGGTTGTTTTTTTTTTTGCTTTCTTGAAACATAACTGTTAAACAAATGGTTATGTACTAGTCAGAATTTATTGTTCTAGAGGTATGGTGGCGATACGTCCAGGTTATACCAAACAACATTCATTTGCTTGGAAGTGCTTCGTGCGCGAACTACTTTTGTAGGATTCGACACTCATCTTGAAACACGCATACTGATCGACTGATCTTTACTTTCTGGCGCATAAGCGTAAATCCAAGTTTCAACATCTGTCACGATGTCATAGATGTATTTCGAAGTAAGGCTATTATATTTCTTTAACAATCGACATGAGTATTTTGTAAGCGGTTGTCAAATTATTTGGGATCCAACGCGACAAAAATGTTCTACAATCAAATACTCATACAATATGGAATTCATGCTGGTCCCACTAATAGTTATAATAGTACGATAGATCACATGACGATGTTCTAATATCAGTTTGTTAATGAAAATTTGTTAATGTAGATTTCACTTTACGAAGTCCATGCTGAAAAAATGAAAATTTTTTTCTGTAAGTTAGTAGTACTGTTACTGACATCTATGCTAAATTTCACATCAAAATATTCATTAGTATTTGAGATACGCATCGTTTTGTGAGGCTCTAAAAGTGAATTATTCGATTTTTATTATATCTCAATTTATTGTTGAAAGAAGTGCGATAATGCACCATCTCATACTGGATTGGTTATTAGTGATAATTTCGCCACACTACTGATATCGTGCCGCCACCGCATTCGCTTGATTTACTTTCGTCTAACTTCTGGCTATTCAGCAAATTCCCATGACCACTCCGAGGACACCGTTTTGAATCAATTGAGGATATATAGGTTGAATCGAAGAAGGCTTTGCTGGCCATCACGACGGAGAATTTTTTCAACTGCTATGATGATTGGAAAATCAAGATGAAATGGACAAAATTCACATTTCATTTCGATCACAGTAGTAAATGAAATACTGAACAGAAATACGGGAAATGTTACGACTCACTCGTGATTTTTAAAAAAAAAGGTATTAAAAAGTACCTCTACTTGGATTATCCGAATGAATGGCGTGAAATCGTAATCCATCAAAAGCGACGAATTGATGATGCAGACCATCTACATATGTATGTATATCAAACAAGCCATGAAATATGAATGCATAATTTTACCATGAAGTCAATAGAGTGAACAGTCAGGTGGCAAAACTTATGGGTGCATACTATAAATTTGTCATGCCTCAAATTAAAGGAATCATGAGGGCAGGCAGGAAGGAGGGCACTTAGCAGCTAGAGACGCCTATCCGTTGTGAATTGCAGGACTTATCGGTATGGATCTAAAGGACCATAGAATATCGACAAAACGCCTAGAGATCTCCATGGTTTTATTGAGTTAGCTAATATCATTCCAGCCAATTCGGCGGGTTCGTAGAAAGTATGGTCAATGAAATAATTCAAGCTTAATCTGGTGAAGGCTTGATAGTGAAGGAGAAATATTTATGTGCTTTCACTTCTGCTTGATCATTGCATCAATTTGCGTCCTCCAAATTCAACGCATGAGTGCCAATGGAACAGTGCTCAGTTCAGACACCTAGGACTAATGGCTCAATGGACCAAAACAATTGCATAACTGCAAAAATTGGAATTTGAATTGCTACGAGAAAGAAGTCGTTAGTGAGCGGTTTAGAATAATATAATACGAGGGCTGCTATAAATATTTCTGGCCTAATAATGAAAATAGGAATATTTATCAACGAAAATGGTTTTCAAAATATTCTCCATTAAGATTTATACACTTTTGCATGCGCTCAAACCAATTTTCGAAGCACTTTTTCCACTCCGATTGAGACACCTCCAAATGCTTGAATGCTTCAACAGCAACCTCTGGCGACGAAAATCATTGACCACGCATTATTTTCTTGATGTGTGGGAATAAAAAGAAGTCATTGGGTGCCAAGTCAGGGCTGTACGGCGGATGACCCATCAATTCGACGTTTTGGCCGGCCAAAAAGACGCTGGTTTGAGCCGATTTGTGAGAACTCGCATTGTCATGGTGCACAATGATTCGTTTTCTCTTGTTCGTTTTTCGAATTTCTTCGAAGACTTCAGGCAAACAAATGGTGGTGTACCACTCAGAATTGACCGTCCTACGTTGCTCAAGCGGAACAGTCGCCACATGACCAGTTTTGCCGAAGAAACAGGCGACCATTTGCTTCGAAGTGCTTCTTCCACGTTCAACTTTCGTTGGATTTGGTTCGTCTTGGAAGACCCACTCGATTGCTGTTTTGTTTCGGGCTCATACGCATAGATCCATGATTCGTCACCTGTGACGATCTTATAAACGTCTTTTGAAGCACCGCGATCGTATTTTTTCAGCATTTCTTTACACCAATCCGCTCGAGCCTTTTTTTGAGCGATTGTCAAATTGTGTGGGATCCAACGAGAACAAACCTTTTTTACGGCCAGGTGTTCATTCAATATCGAATGTATGCTGGTGGGAGAAATGCATAGGCATGCCTCTATCTGAAGGTATGTTACATAACGGTCTTGCATTATCATTTCACGTGCGGCATCGATGTTTTCTGGCACAACGGCTGTTTTTGGACGACCTTCACGGAATTCGTCTTTGAGCGAGCGTCGGCCACGATTAAATTCGTTGTACCAGTTTTTCAGAGTGCTATAGGATGGTGCTTCATAGCCATACAAAGATTTTAGTTCATCGATGCACTCTTGTCGTGATAATCCACGTCGAAAGTTGCGAAAAATGATCGCACGAAAATATTCACGAGTTAATTCTATTTTTTGGCCAAGATGAATTTTTTAATTCCCTGTAAATAAAACAATTCACGATTAAATGACAAAACGTTCTGAGTGATGTTATGCTAAAAAATGTCAAACTTTCCAATGGAAATGTCAGATTGCACCTGGCAACACTTAGTGTTGCCTAGACCAGAAATATATATAGCAGCCCTCGTATTATATTATTCTAAACCGCTCTCTAACGACTTCTTCCTGAAAGAAATCCTTAAGATTAAGAACGCCAGAAGACCACCAAAAGAAAAAAACGAAGTAAACGATGAGACTGAGGCACAGTTCGAAGCAAATTGTTTTACAAAATATGTGAAAAAGTTGCAAGATCGCTTTAATGGGTGAAGCGTTATTTCATCTCAACTTGCGCAGAATATGTGTGCGCCAAGGCCTTGCCAATACATTAAGCAATATATAACATTAAGTTTAAGTTAAGTTTTGTCAAGTATGTATATATGCATATAAGGTATGTATAGATCTATACATACAAGTACATAGTTCGTTATAATTGGCTGGCAAATAAACGTCCTTGACACTATTTCCCTTAGCTTAGTCAAATTTTCGACTTTTGCACTTCGCTGCGCACAGCTTTACCCACAAACAAACACTTATACATATATATAACTCACGACAAAGACGTACGCAACCAATCGTAAGGAAATGTGTTGAGTGCTCCTATTTGCAAATAGCAGAAAGCAACAACAACAACAACAACAGCAGAAATATGGCGAAATACGAAAAATATGAGGGAAATCCCTTTCTCATAATCCCTAAACTTTTAGCTCGCCACTCAAAGTTTGCCCATTAAAAAGTTTTCGCTTTTCGGCAATGCTGGCAATTCGACTTTCATTGCGCCGCTACTTACTTGCCACACAGACACACACATACAAACAAACGCCCAAACGCTGTTTGCAAAGCATTTCTTGCTGCGCTGAGACATCTATGTTCTTCTATACTATATTTGTGTGTATATGTGTGTGTGTGTGTGTGTATTTTACAAATAATTTGGTATTTGTAAATTTTCGAGTGGATATCCGGCTTTGTTGATTTTTGCTATAAACCGCCCACTTGTACTGAGCGAGCGCGCGCCTTCATTTCTCATGCTGACCAAACGCTTACACACCGACTGCTGAGTGTTTTCTCTAAGCTGCGCCAGCAATTTCAGCTCAACTCATTCAAAAATTTATTTCCTCTTAACGGCGCTTTTGGTGATTGTCGTCAGTTTTGCCAACGCTTTTGCTAACTCGCACACACACACAGACAGACAGCCTTGCATACACTTGCCTCAGAGGACATTTGTTTGTATGTATGTGTGTATAGTCTATGGCAAAGTTTCGCCTCCACGCTTTGGCTTAAATTAACAAAATAATTCCTCTTGATGCAACAACAACTATACGCCTCTAAGGTTCTATTGGCGCATGTCCGTGGGTAAATATACATACATATATATATTTCTTCGTGTATTTGTTTGTGCTGCTGTGTGCTGCTCGTTGGCATTCTGTCGTGCCTTTATTTGCGCTTGACTGTGTGTTTGAATGTCCTTACGTCATTTAATGCAAATTGGCTGCCAATTAGTAAAAAGTCTGTACAACTATAGTGCCGACTAGCAGCGCATAACAACAACAAACATACTGAAACATACAAGTATAGCAGAAACAGCAAAACAAAAACGTGTATTTTCTACAAGTCTTTTCGTTGCTGCCACAGCCGCTGCTGCAATTGCGTTTGCTACCCGGTTTGTAGCGAAAGTTTTGCCGTCTATTTATTTTAATTCATTTTACTACTTCATGCCTTTTTTACAATTCTCAACTTTTGCAGGAGTGTGCATGTGGTGGCACACAGCTTCCAGTGGCGGCTCTGCGGCGCCACGGATTCGTTTTTGGATTTGACGGAAAGTGTTTATTAATTGTTGTTATAATTTCAGTCTACTTCCCAAGGTAGAGACGAAAAAAATTTGTTATCAGAAGTAAATACGAGTTTGAGTGAAATTAAATGAGGCAGCAATTAAACCGAAAAGTGCATAGAAACTTTGGCCGACAAAAAAGATTGTGCAGTTGGCATATTATGCAAATTAATTGGCGTTGTAAAGAGGTGAATTTTTCACTTAAAACAGTTAGAATTCAACAAGCTATGTATTTGGATAAATATCAAGTTTAAGACACAAATGAAATGTCCTAATGGGTTTGAGTGAGTGGAGTATACGAAGAAACAAAAGCTTTACAAACAAAGTGAAAAAGTAATATTTTTCACTGGATTCCAAAAACATACCAACACTAAAGAGTAAATACCGTAAGATGGGACACTGGCAGCCGGACCCTCACAACAGTGGGACTTTTTCCAAAAATATGAAACCTCCGGAGTAAGGTTAACAACTCCGAACACCTGAGCTTACTAAATGCTCAAAGAGAGCAATGTATCACGGCTTTTGCGAGCGACCGACTGAGCGGGACAGTAAGACACCCTCAGTTTCAGGGACTGGTAGCAAAAAAAAGGAAGGAGAGAATAAAAAGTTTTAGACAGAAATGACCCATCATTTCAATTACGCCATAAAATATACTGGTAGACTCGGAGAGAGCTTGTCGACGGAACCAGAGGCGTCGTTCAGCGTTGGTTTAATGGACCTAACCCGTTCGTCGACTACGACAAGTCGACAAATTGACAAGTCTCGCTTAGAAAGGGAGTCTTTAATTTGGCCATAAATTCTGTGGCAAACGTTGCAGCCATCCGTTCCATACTGCAGGGGCTATGGGATCCAGTACGGTACAACTTTTCTTACATAGTAGATATGTCGACACGGGACGTCACTGTGGTGAAGGTGGTAATACTTTTGGGAAGCACTGTACTTGCTATTCGACTTTCCATCTCCGCTTTCCATAGAAAAGCCGAGCAGGTTCACGGATTACACATAAAGAACAGACATACAACTCATTATTTGGAAAGAAACCAATTTCCAGCCTATAGCCTATGGAGCTCGGACTGTAATGGCTCTATTCTAATGATCACATTAATTCTGTAACCAACCTTCATCAACAGGTATAAGAAAGACAAGTCTAGATTTAACTTTATGTGATAGAACTGGGTCGCTTCATAGTTATAGTGTCAGTATGTGGAACTGACGGAATTGCCACAGGCTCTTTAACAAGGTTATGCGATTCAATAGTGGTAAAAGTTGGGATACATATCAGAACCCATTTCGTGAATAAAACACACAAAATCAAAACAGTACAACCGTAACCGGGAAAGGATAACTACTGGTTGCCTTAGCCTGCATATATTCAATTAAAAGGAACTAATGTTTCTCTGGTCGACAGTTCCGATGGCAAAATCTGCAATAGCTCTGATGGATCAAAGGGTGAAATTGGAACAGAAACGGGCTCTTTCTGGCAGAATTTGTTGGCCCAAGAGAAGGTGCCAAATGGGCTTTCGCTCCAGACAGCAAGTCCAAAAACCTTCTAGTCAACAACTAAGCGGCACATTAAGGCTATTCGTAGTACCGTATTAAGTCCTACTGCTTTAGGTTTTAGATAGAGGCAATGATAAATTAATATCATCTAGGCATATAGTATATAGAAATAAAGGAAACGAAAAGGCAGATGAGTTGGTTCGCCTGAGAGTAGCTGGGTATACAATTATCCTAAGTTGCTCTGATAATTTAGCTTTAGAATCAGAAGAATGCAGAGATTGCGCGGAGGATGATTAGATGCTTCAGTCTTCAGTCGGATGCGACGAGACATATTCCACGGGTTCCAATGCTCCAAATTAAGGTTGATCCACTAAGACTGTGAGTAAACTGGTCCATATTCTAAACATATATAGCGATTTGAGCTTGTCACAAATTTAATGTCAGTTTCCATTTGTTTCCTGATTCGCCGAAGTTAAAATTACAGAGATTTTTCACACTCCGTCTTGCTATCGCTGGACAGATTCAACTTTCTCAACCTTAACCTGACTCCAAGTCTTCTAAAGCAGTTCACGGGGATGGAGGCAGGCATGACACCTTATCCATACGCTGCAATTGTGTCAGTATGATGCCGTCAGGAAAGAGGATTTGAAGGATTTGAATGAATTCAGTGCCCAAAAGATTCAAGAAGGCTGTGCAGCCCTTTTGAATCCCCCTCAGTGGCACTTCTTCAGCGAGCGATTCAACGAAAAATAACCTTCTAAAAGTAGTTTCAACGAGTCCTCGCTGCTCATGGTATAACCACTTTTTCAGTGGAGTACAATTATTCGCAGGAATGCGCTTAAACAGTGGATATTCATGACAGCCCTTAACATTGTCGCAAAAGGCTCTCCCCTACGCTCTCTTGGCTTTTCTCAACCATTTGTCTATTGCCAATCCTGCCTGATACAGCATCCAATCATCAACTTTTTCCCGAAGTTCCGATGTTTGCAAAGGTTTCACTTTATTTTTCTGAGTGTTCAGAGGATAGGAGGTTTTAAGAGTAGTTCTACATATAGGGCTAAAAACCTCGATGAGCTCATCAATCGGACCCGAAGATAGGATCGAGTCCATGTGGGGCACGGTTGGAAGAGCTGATCAAAACTTCCTGCAATACTCGTCTCAATTGGTATTTCTAAAGTGTTTACAGGACTTGTACTCCGGGCGCAAAGCGTCCAGCCTTAAACAAATGTATTTGTGATCATAGAAAAAATAGTGGTCTAGAACTCTCCATTCCCTAGAGACTAGCGTTAGGTCGAAGACTTGCGCCCTGCTAGCAGTCACAAATAGAAAGGTTTTCACCGGGTATAAAATCAAAAAGTGACTCCCCCTTTGGATTATTGTCCGAGCTTCCCCAGATATCAGATGTAGTGCCCAGAATTGGCATCCTAGCTTATTATAACTGTGGCTGTTCTTTGTTTGGCCTCCGGCAGAGCTCTCCTCAGTAGATCTGGATGTGGCTCTACCTTGTCGCCATGCCATATATAGGCAGAGACAAACCAGAGTTCTCCAGCAATTTCTTCGTGCCTAGCAATGATAACATCCTCGTTCCTGAATTTTGGTTAAGGGGAAATATTAAGTTCGTTTCTGATCTAAGCATAAGCTCTAGTTTTATCGGTATTACTTGCCGCCAGAAGCTTGTTACTCTCTGTCCTTAACCCAAAGATGATATTGGTACTTAACCATGGACCTTGGTTAAGGACAACATCGGCTTCATCACGTTTGCATGTGGGAGATTAATTGGAAGGATCTTCATCATCATGCTGGAGAAGAGAGCAGTGCGAGTTCGGCATCAGAAAATGTAAGGTGCTGTATCAAGTGAAAATATCGATATATCGGAGATATCGATTTCCATTCTATGCATCGCCCATCACTACTTGTGATATTAAATGCGGCATCACTTGAGAGTCAAAAAATTATAAAAATTATTCCAAAATTTATTGGAAAACTATGGCTGTATGATACGCAAGGAAGGGAGAGAGGAGAGCATAATAAACCACAGATCTTTCTGTTAATCTCAAATTCCATCCACTATCGAACCTGCTCTAGCCTCGTATGCCCTCGTATTCGTCCATTTACTTTCATTGTGTACTTTCTCGTATTTTCCCCTAATATTTGTAGATTATTTTATAGCGCCAGCAAATAAATTATTCAAATGATGATGAGTTGATTATGTTAGTGCCAACAGCACATCAACACATTGGTAAATTTGATGGCAGCAGTGCTCCGAATGCGAGTCTACGGTATTTGCTGCTGTTGTTGGCAGCGAGCAACGAACAAATTCATGACAGCCAAACTTTGCTCCGCTTGTCATTTGTCACACTTAAGCCGTATTTTATACGCCACGGTGAGCTCATCCATTTAGTCGCCGTTCCTCTAATGGTCATTGTTGGCGCTATTGCTGTTATGACAGTTGCTGCTGTTGTTATTGTTATTGCAACTATCTGCACTAAATCCTGTTGACCGGCGTCATCTGTCGTGAAAAAGTTTTAAATTTAATATCCGTGACATTATTGCATAATTTTGTTAGTGCACGCTAGCAGGGTTGTCCTTATTGTTGTTGTTGTTGCCCTGTTTGTTGTCGATAATAATGTTCTCACTTACTTTTGCTGCAAATTGCGCTGCTGTTCTGCAATTTTTGTTGCATATTTTGCTCGTTGTTGCCATTACTGATCGCGTTGTTGTTGTTGTTGCTGATGCACGGTTACTTTCGCTGTTGCGCTTTCTACCCCACAGCGGCTTGCTGGTGCGATTCCACGCCGCATGCAAATAACAATTAGCGTCATTTTATGGTGTCAAAATGTATGACAGCTTCAACTGTTTGCAACGCATTAAACTACTGCACGGATGAAGTTTCTGGAGTAGATTTAGAAACGCTAATAGATTGCATAGTTGTACTTCTTTAAAGATAATTTAGTTTAGGTAACCGATAACCTTTAGCTGAAAAACTGTTAAAAATTTCATCAAACCTTATTTGCTAAAATTTTGGCGTCGAATTTAACCGTCTCCACCAATACATATAATATAAGTATTGTATTTCTCCTAGATTTTAAGTTCTAAAGGGTCGACAGTATTTTCATTTCAAGTTTTGAGTATATTTCTGCTTTGACAAATAATGGAGTTCAATGCTTAAACTGCCCGATCATAAGGTTGTTATGCCTCCAACGAACTTTCCAACAAACCTTTCTTTTTATTTGTGGCATTCAAATAGAAAATTAAATCGCGATATGTTATATGTTTCAAAAAAAGAAAAAAACTCAAATTCGAAATCTCAGATATCGATCACAGCTTCATAAGTTCATCTTTAAACGCGTTTTGCTAGAAAACCAGATTTTTCGCTGGAAGATTTTGCCAATCATCTAAGGAGCAGCCGTCGAGGAATAACTTTAAAAATAATTTTTGTTTCTTCAAAGATAATTTTCTCCTTTCGATTTACGATCGTCACGAAGTTAGAAAGTTCAACATTCGTCATCTAATGATATAAATCTACATATATCCGATTTACATGGGTCTGGGTTTGAAAAAATATGTTCTTAGGCCAGGTAAATATACTACAATTGATTTAGATGTGATCGACTGAACAGAATCGGGGGGGATGTTCTGTTTGCCGTACATTCTTCTGTTCCTTGTGAAGATGTCCTCGTTCTAGGTACTGATTCATTTGAATTTAAATATATTAGAGTTTATGTTAATGGTTGTTTCATATTTTTACCTTATCTTATAAACATTCCCAATAAGACTTATCGGTAAATATGCAACATGCTTCTTTAATCGATGCTATCTCGATGGCATGTAATTCAGATTCAATAATCGTTTTGGGTGATTTCAATTTATAACAAGGCGGAGATGATGAGTAACTTGAAGATTTTGGTCTTTGTTCGTCTAGAGAAGACTTTACTTCTCAATTGCCTACTCAGTCTGAAGTGCTGTAGGAGTAATTTTGCATGGGATTTCGAGGTTGACGTTATTGTTGGTGTTAATGCCGCATCCAAGATATATGAAATTATCTATGACTTCGAATTTCTGACTGTCAACAGTGACGTGGGTACCAATGCGACGACAGTTTCTTTTATGACAGGAGATATTTCGTCTTACCCTTGTTCACTACCAAACCCATTTGCTTTAGTTTTTAGTCCAACCTGGAACTTACGGTACGGAAGAAGACGCCTTACTTAATTTAAATGATTTAAAACCATCTTTTAATTACGATCTAGATATGATATCCTCATACTTCATGAAAAATGCTGCCAAATATTTCTTCTTGTTTTTGACAAGGATTTTTAATTCCTTTCTTAAACAATTTATATTCCCTTCGATCCGTCCTGGAAATAGTTATTTAAAATCCCTTTGCCTAAATTGGATTCGAGTCATACATTGAAAACTAGGGAGTAACTATCTAACTATCAGTTATACCTACACATTTTGAAGCTATCATTGCAGACAATATACATTCTTCGATGTCTCCGTTAATTTCTATTTCTCAGCATTAATTAAATAAAGTGAAATTTACTCGAACAATATTGTTTGAATTTATATACCATGTATCAAGCTTTCGATAAAGTAAATCTCTCGACTCTCGTACATAAACTTGATCTTCTGGTCTTTCAACCAAGATTTCTGCAATGGGTATCTTCTAATATTAAAAATAACGTTCCGATGTTTTTTGGCTGTAATTTTTTTAAGAAATGAAAAACTTTGATTTTGCTTGTGGATTATTTATATTTGTTCTTTTAATTTTTTTACATCAAGTCGAGAATATGATATCAAGAAAATGGTCGCCGCCACAGTTGATTGTCATTTGAGCTCTTTCTATGGCATTTTCCATCACTTTGGCCAGAACTTCCGGCGATTGGTACTCACATTCTTGACGGATATTGTCTTTAAGAGCTGCAAGAGCCTGAGGCTTGTTGACATAAGCCCGCGAACACAAAAAGCCCAAAAGAAGTCTGGAGCGGTCAAATCAAGCAATCTTGCTACAGTGCAAATCGCCAAACGGGAAATGCATCCTTTAGCACACGGTTGTGGCACGTGCAGTGTGTTCCTTTTCACCGTCATGTTGGAACCACATCTTTTCCAATCTCAATTCATCAATTTGCGGTAAAAAAACTCGTTGATCATTGCTCTGTAGCGCTCACCACTCACAGTAACCGTTTGGCCCGCACGTCTTCGAAGAAAAAAGGTCCGATGACTCCTTCTTCGAAAACAGCACACCATATCTTGACTTTCAGTGGGTGTAATGGGGCTTCGTGGGTTACACGCGGATTTTCAGTGCCCCAGTAGCGAAAATTTTGTTTATTTACGTACCCGATAAGATGGAAATGGGCCTCATCACTCATAATTATTTTTGATGAAAAATCATCTTCATCTTGGCGGTTATTAAGGATGGCTTTAGCGTATGTTAGACGCGATTGGCGCTCACCAGCAAACAGCTGATGCACCGTCTGGACTCGTTGTAAACACCGTCGACTGATACCCATTTGCGTGGCACATCGTCTGGTCGATGTCGACAGCGCTTCCAGGACATCCTCGGCAACAGCAGCAATATTCTCTGCAGAACGGTTACTCCGGGGTCTGCCACGCCTGGGAGCATCTCGTGTTGTGCCAGTCTTTTTCGAGGCGAGCGACTAAACGTCGCAGTGCTTCACCAGTAGGCGTCGGACGGCCAGGAAATCTGCGACGAAATTCACGTTGTGCCAAACCCACCGACCGATTATTGGTCAAATAAATACTTAGTCACCAGTAACCCGCGTTCTGGAGCAGTGATTTGTTTATTTACGTGTATTTCGCATGTGTTTACTGCACAGATGTCAAAACAGAACTAACATTAGAGGTCAATTGCAAAATTTATATCATCTTCTGATAGGAGGATTACCTTTGCGCCACCCTCTATTTATAATAGAATACAACGCGATATATTTTACGATACTCTTTCATATTCAAATAACGTCTCTTAAGGTGTTCCGTAAAGTAATAGACTTTTCCGATGGAATTATAGATTAAGTATAACGCCATATACTAGTCCCTTAAAACTTATAAATCTATCTATACTTACTAGTCGCAGAGAAATGCTTGTTATTATATTCTTAGTAAAAATTCCTAATGGAGCAGTTAGCAGTTCTTTTTCTCCTGTCTGAAGCTAAATTCAATATCTCGGTTCTCTTTTCGAAACAGTCTAGATCCTAACAGTTAAAATCTTGTGGATAAAATTTTGAACTTAACAAACCCTTCCGTGACTCGGTTGATTTTACACGACTGCGACATCTGTTGTGCTTTCTTTGCGAGGATATTACTGAATCATAGTTTTGAAACTTGACTCGAATAATATTCGACGCTTTGGCTTTTCTCAATGTAATCAATCGTCTAAATGTTGTGGTTCAAAAAAGCAGGTGTAAAAACCCATTTACATAAGCGTTAAACCGTTAGGTTTTTGGACTATTTGAAATGTATTTTGGTAGCCATATTAAGGAATTAGTCGGTTAAACGAGCACCTATGTAATATGATTTAAATTCGTTAAATTACGTCTTATGAGATTCAAATATGTGACCAGATGTTCACCATATAATGCTGAGCAATACCAAAAGCTCCGTCAGGATCTAGAAGAACCTCTCAATCAATCTTCAATCCCGACTTGGTTCCCACGGCACTGTTGATAGTCACAGCCTTGACATCCAAGGCAGAATAACTCGTGCCAACAGGTGTTACTTTAGACTGAGAGAAATAAAGTCCTCTCTTGACGAACAAATCACCAATCTTTTCTCTCGCTTGAAAAAGAAAAATACATCGAATACATCGAAAGGATATTTTTGAATTACAAAGTACGATCGAGTACTTAGGAGCAGTTAAGAGGCTACCTATCGTAGGCCATGAATTCGAATTCTCGCGAAAGACTAAAAATCTTTGAATAATTGTGACCTCAACACTGTATCAGGTGGTTACTTACTTGGTAATTCGGCAGTTTCAGAGCGCTAGAAGAGAGCTCTCATAGTGCAAAATGTAGCACCGTTCGCAGTGATTTCCAAAGCTTTAAGCCTTTGCGAATTGCAGATAATTTTAAAATTTTTGATAGTTTTTTTGTCCTGTAATGCAATATTATGTTGGCCTTAATTATTGTGCAATATATCATTACCATAAGCAAATTGTTCGATTTATTACTGTCAATGGTTATCATTATGCTTTTGTAACCGTAATTCGACATCAAAGCTCAGTGTTATTCATAATTTGAAATATATTCCGCTTTCATTTGTACATACATAAATGTATAATTGAAAATAGTTTCAATATGAAAGGCTTGTTAGCGATGCATGTATGTGATTGAAGAAGCTTCTTGTAGCGGTAATGGAAGTTCATTTCTAATCCATATATTTAATGCAAATGATTCAAAATTATTGCTTCAACTTATTTTATTTTCAAAATGGCCGAAATAATGTAACATAAATTTGAGTTGTTGTTGTTGTTCACTGGTAAACAATAGTAGCAGCAGACTTTGTGAGGAATGACTGCATGCAAAACAAAGGCAATGCAATTAAAACTGACAAGATGCTCTGTCCTAAGTATTATCTTCAATGCAAATATGAATGCACTTGTGTATTTTGCTTTAGACCCTTCTGCAACATTCCTAACTTTGGGCTGCATACATTTCATGAGGTTTAGGTGAAACAAACGTTGCTGGCGACTGACACTTCCGCTCTCGTGCTTGGTGAACATTCGAAAGGCATTGACGGATACTTATCAGCAGAATTGCATTTAAGCACACACATACATGCAACTCACATATACACTTGGAAGATACACTCCCACACACTTGCAACATACACTCTTACACTTGCAACATACTTCCAACACTTGGCCACACTCATTTTCTAGCAGGCACTTCCACGGCAATTGGTATATGCAACACGCAGCAACTCCGCGTGTGTGTGGGTGTGGTGTGGGCATTTCCTTACATCCAGCTGGACCAGGAAAGGACTACGAAATCAATTCGTATTGTTATGTCATAATTGGATATTATTGATTCAATTTGCATTGTGCAATGTATTAAGTCCTAACTGGCGAGCATCTCAGCCACATGTGCGGGAATGGAGTGGAAATTGTGTGGGAAATTGACTTCTTAACGCAGACGAACGAGTAGTATAGACTCCAATACGCGTTAGTATTCTGCTTTACGAGCGCTGTCTTGCCTTTCCTCTTAGCCGGATATTTGTTGACAAACATTTGCTAAGTAACCGCTCACATTGGAAATATCACTTAGGCGTTGACGAAACACCAGCCTCGCCGCTGGGTTACTCATTTGCATAGTCAAGTCGGCACTAAATTCAATTCGATAAATTTACATTGGAAAGTTTATGCAAATAAATTTGTAAATGTGAGACCACACCTGCACACACCCACACACATACATACATACGTACGTAATTGATACTAATGTAAGTTAATAGCTTCTCCAATGGCTCATTTTCAATTTTGTTGTATTTAGGGTTGCTTTGTAATTTAGTTGAATGAGTTTTTGGTTTATTGTTTGTAAATTTTCACAATATTATTTGATTATTAATATTTGCTGTCAATTATCATTAATATGTGTGTAGACCAAATACATACAGTACAAACGATTTTCAAAATAATGGACACACAAGTTAAATTTGGAAGTAAGAGCGGAAGAAATTGAATTGGCAGCTAAATATACTGATATGCATTCACTAAGATGACTATAAATTGACCTACCATATATTCTCGGTATAGCATCTGATCTGATCAAATTTGACTCGGACTGACAACATTTTAACTTATTTTAATACAATCTCAATTAATCTTTATTATCAAATAAATAAAATAGTATATTGAGCTAATTCAAGGATGCCAACGCAAGTCCAATTTTTCATACACTTGTTATACATACGCTTCGGTATTTTTGTCTAATTTTTGGAGCGTCATTCGCTAGATTGTTGAGTTTCCAGGCGCTATTCTTAAGCCTACGTCTCGATTGATCATTTTTGAAGTCCCATCTATGTTATCAAGCATCTCTTTTACGACCTATACTCAACACCGTTTTTGCGAAAGATTCAGGTCTTTTCGTACGAGTTTAACTTTAACATGCCGATCCATAAGAGATGCTGATATTCTTTGCTGTCTTTCTGTTGCCAACACGACTATTTTCATGCATTGCTTCTTTAACTTTTTCAATGTTATCGTCATTTATAGAGGTGTATGGATGACTTCACGACCTTCACTGAATGCTTTGTGTCGCTCAAATATTTTTTGCTCGTAGAAAAGTGGACTCCCCAAAACACTTCTCGAACACTTTCAACGATTCCGTATGATGATTTTATTGGAAGCTCAATATTTCAAACAGCCTTTAAGTCAATTTCCGAAATAGCCCTTAATGCGCATAGCGATTTCCGTTTTATGTCTTCAATTGTCTCAAAACGCTTTCGCCGGAGCGGTCGTTTGAGTTTGCTGAATGGGCAGAAGTCACACGGAGATAAGTCAGGCGAATACGATATTGATTGAAAATTTGGCGAAAAGCTCACGAAGAACCAAAACCAAGAGTTGTCGGGCCATAATTCCGTCTTCTTTTTACGAATAGCTTCGCTCGAATGACGCATGTCACTCAAATACTGTTCCCTGTTGACAGTTTCGGAGTACACCACACCTCGATATCCGAAAAAAACTCTCATTTCTGACCTGCTTTGACGTGATTTTTTCCGCTCCGGCTCGGCTTTGCCACGATATTCGGCCGATTGAACGTCTGTTTCCGGATCAGAAGCATAGATCCAAGACTAATCGCCGGTAATAATACGTTTCATGATATTCTGGTAATTACGAGAAAGAATTATTTCATAGAAATTAACGCGACGCTGTTTTTCAAAACAAATAGTGTTTTGGAACCAATCGTTCATTCACATTTCTTAGACCCAAAGGATCTTTCAAAATGGTTTTCATTGACCCCATCGATATTCCAACGATGTCAGTAAGATCTTGGACTGGTTATCGTCGATTTTGAATCTCCAATTCCTTTATTTTATTAACGTGTTGACCATTTGTTGATGTTCATGATCGTCTTCGGCATGGTTCGTGGTCATCGCCAATTTTTACCAATTAAAACTACTTTTTCGTGACAAACAATTATCAGCGGAGGCTTTTCCCAAAATTTTTAACATTTCTGCACCAGAAATTTGATTCCCCACACAAAATTCTTCTTTGTTGAATAATTTCACTCATCATAAAAATCGCCGAATGCACTTTATGTGTTTCAAAAAGCGTATATTAAACACAAATGATGATTTTGATGTGCCATTTGACGCAGATATCACTGACAGTCATACCAACCTAGAAAATATATATTTGGACGAATGGGTTTTCGTGCGAAATTTATATTAAAAATTCTTACTTTTTTGCCCCTAATCTGTATCTACAAGTGTTTGGTGTTACAAGCTTCATTTAGGGGAAAAAAACTTCTGCTCAAAGAATACAGATCATCAGATTGAAGAAGTTATAGAAACCTAATATAAATTAGACTTGGAAGCGATAACTTCATTCTGCTTAGTAAGTTTCCAGTTTTGGAGATTCATAATATATATCAATTAATTGCTTTGAAGAAATTGTGAAAGGAACATATCTAACAACCAACAATCTTCGAGATTCATAGCTATCATAG
The DNA here is from genome assembly GCF_023373825.1 of Bactrocera dorsalis. Taxonomy (NCBI): domain Eukaryota; kingdom Metazoa; phylum Arthropoda; class Insecta; order Diptera; family Tephritidae; genus Bactrocera; species Bactrocera dorsalis. Next base: position 22,443,467 of record NC_064303.1, on the reverse strand, counting down.
TTTCAGCTTAAATATTTTCAAGTTGTAGTACCTATACTTTTCTTGAGGAGTGTTACACAATAACAACATTCGTTTTTACATTCCGCCGATAATCGCGGATGCCACCATTGACGCTCCAAAGAAAAAAGGTTCAGATGAAGCCCAAGTCATCAACTGATTCTATTTTGATTATCTAATTTAAGCAATTTGAACTGACGAACTTGATGGACGATAAGTTAAAATTCACATTAATGATTGGAATTAAATTTAAGGTCTATTGAGAAGCCAACACTTTGTCAGGTTTTATTTTTCCGATGATTTTTTAAATTTAAATGAACGCTACTTTCAAACTGATTGTCGTTCTTACAGTTTGGAATATTTTAATACTTTTGGTACCTAACTGGTATAATACTTGGGATCACTTGAAGACATATTTATCTGAAAAAGAAAATCATTTTTTGAATACTGGCAGAGAAAATTAAATCTTGTTTTAAAGATGCTTTCCGTCATCGCTCTTGTCGTCATCGCTCTTGTCGTCATCGCTCTTGTCGTCATACCTGTAGCTGTTCACACACAGGTTTTCAGGTAAGTCGTAGTTAGTAGAAGCTGTTGTGTTTGTGTATAAGTGCATAATGTACTTCGGTGCAACTCTCAGATGTGCTCAGAAGAGTACTATTTACATAATATCACCTCCATCTTACCTGCATTGACTTGCACGAATCTTCCAGTACCTTGTTGGAAGCTTAAATTAACTGCAACACTACTGATTGTACTTACTGTACTTACTAAATAAGTAAACAGCTGCTTAAATTGATCATCACTCCGAGCTTGAAATCTCAGTTGCCACCATTTTGAGTGTTGATTTCGAATGATAGCTTTTAGTGTCATTGTGTGATGGTTACATTTGCTGCTTGCCTCAATATTGATAACTTCTCTATACTTATATATTGTATATATTTTGGTTTCGTTAGAAATTGTGTGCTTGCTTTGGATGCCGCTTTGGTAATCGCCTTATTGTTGCAGCAAATTGAAGTAGACATTCGGAACATATTTTTAGCTTTCAATATACATATGTATATACACACATATCTCTTTGTATAGCGTAGTAGTCTTCCCTATCATCTTAGTTGCAGCTGACGACGTCGTCGTTCAGATTGAATATTTGCATTTGCACTTCGAACGATGTCATTTGCAAAAGTTTGTTGCAAGCAAGTCGTTCGCGCATCAGCCACAAAATGGGGCATTTCTTTGAAAATGAGAGAAGTATGAAAAACAGCTGTTAAAGATACGAGAAAAGATATTTATACCGAAGATGCGGCGGTTGTTGTTTTATTTTTTTTTTGACATTTGTAAGTATATGCCATATATTGGCTTAAATCAAATCGGTTGGTTTCGAAACTTCGGCCGTTCCGCGGTACAGAAAAAAAACTCAGCAGTTTTTCGTACGACGCTTTAGAACTTAGTTAGTTCTGCTGTATCACTGAAATAGTGGAAAAAGTTCAATAAACCTCTGCGACCGGCCATTTCAGCTTTCCAAAATTGCTTGTTCAAAGACCAAAGATCATCAGAGACTACATTTTCAAGATTCAAAATAACATCGAGGACAAAGTACCATTGCTCCAAAGAAACGAATGCTTTATTAATTAAAGACTATCGATTAAGGATAAGGATTCCGATCGAACTTAGTTGCACATATACTATACAAGCTAGTAGATAATGCATTTTCAGAAAGTCGGATGTATTACTTCATTATAGAATGGCCCGTTATATTTTCAAATGTAAACTTATACTCAAAATAGCCCACTTAAAATGAAAGGGCACATAGTAAGAGAGCATTTTTACAAGCTGACAACGACACTTATTATTCGACTGATTGTCTTTGAATTGTTCCTAAAATTATTACCATTAGCGGCACGCTGTCACTTGTCACAAATCACATATTTTAAATTTTTGCTGAAACAATTTTCATAAAAATTGTTAGAACGAGGATGTAAAGTCATCATAATGCCAATTATTATTATATAAGGAATGTATAGCCTACTTTACATTGTGTCACACACAAGCAGCTGCGAAAATCTCTTTAGTGGATTCTCTCAAAATCTTCGCAAATCGGCTTAGTCGCATTAAACTTAAGTGGCCCAGAAAAAATGTACAAAGTAGGTTAGAATTCCAACTGCAAATATGTTTTGTTTTTGGTGTTTTTATATTTTGTAATGCTATGTATTTTGTAATGCTTTGAGATCAGCAAACAATGCCTAACGTAGGTAAAGCATGTACTTTGAGGCACAATTGCAAGCATGATAACGATCTATGGAAAAAAGCTAACTAAAGTGGCCACAATTGTTGCTTTAATCATTCTTACATAAATCAGAAATGTCATGCTCAGAGTAAACGCCGTTATTTTTATATAGAAAGAAAGGCCGTAATAAGGCGATAATTTAAATAGCTGGGGGATTGCTCCATAGATAGTAGGAGAGCCACGTACAGAGGAATAAAGAAAAACATGGGAAGAGGAGAAAAAGAAGAAAAAATACAGAAAAATATGAATTTTAAACAAGTCAGGTAAACGAAGGGCACACAGGTTTAGCTATTCTTCAGCCACTGAGCCTTTCCGCTTTTGCCACAGTAGTGACACATGAAAAATTATTTTGTAAGTCATTCACATTTAACACAATTAAGGCAGCTGCTTTGCGCAGAAATCACAGTAGCTTTTTGGTTTTCAGACTCTCATGTTTAACGATGGCTGAGAAAAGTAATTTGTAAAACAAAGAAGTATGAAGATACTGAGGGCACCAGACAAAAATCGCAATTTAAAAAATTTTTCTTTTAGTTAAAATACATTCCGTCATAATTTCAGCTTTGTTTGTTGTGTTTGAAAAAACTTTTTACGGAAGACTTTTTTGTTATGTGACCATATTCGTCTGAAGAACAACAAAGCGGCGGGGGCCGATGGATTGCCGGTCGAGCTATTCAAACACGGCAGCGAAGAACTGATAAGGCTCATGTATTAGCTTCTTTATAAAATATGGTCGGACGAAGGCATGCCCGACGATTGGAATTTAAGTGTACTTTGCCCAATCCTCCTTCTTTAATCTACTTTTGGAGAAAATAGTTCGAGCTGCAGAACTGAATCGAGCAGGTACAATCTTTTATAAGAGTGTACAGCTGTTGGCGTACGGCGATGATAGTGATATCATGACCACAACAATCGCACCGTTAGTTCTGCTTTCTCCGGACTGGACAAGGAAACAAAAAAAATGGGTCTAGTGGTGGACGAGGGCAAGACGCACTCGCGACTAGGCTCCCACGTCACTGTTGACGTCATAACTCCGAAGACGTAGATAATTACATTTATCTTGGAACCAGTATTAATAGCAACAACAATGTCACAATCAAAATCTAATGCATAATGATTCCCGTCAACAGGTGCTACTTTGGACTGTGTCGGAAATTGATAAGTTAAACCCTTTCTCTACGATCAAAGACCACATTCTACAAGTCAATTATTATTGCCGTTCCGCTATAAGGTGCAGAGACATGGACGATGACAACATCTGATGAGTCGACGTTACGAGTTTTCGGGAGAAAACTTCTGCGAAAGATTTTTGATCCTTTACACGTTGGCTACGGCGAATGTCGCATTCGATGGAACGGCGAGCTGTATGAGATATACAACGACATTGACATAGTTGAGCGAATTAAGAGATAGCGGCTATGTGGCAAGGTCATGTTGTCCGACTGGACGAAAACACTCTAGCTCTGAAAGTATTCGACATAGTACCCGCCAGTGTTAATCTATAATCAAGTTTTTATTGTTGGAAATATTGCTTCTAGTATTGTAAATATGTGGTCGTTTCGAAGTTAAAGCACCACTCGGGACACATTTAACATTCAGGCTGTCTGATGAACTTTTAGGAGCACCTTAGAGGACGAGGAAGGAGCTGCAATGAGTAACCACATTTTGTATTCTGCTTTATCTTAGCAGATCGATTACGACAAATAACGTCCACAGAACAGCTATTGTGGACTGTGAGATAGCCAGAAAAATGTTTATCTTTCACTTAGTTCGGTGTGTAGGCCGAAATTTTGATAATACTCGTATATAAAGCCCAGTAGCCTGATGGGCCAATGTCAGACATATTTTAAAATAAGCTCATGGCATATGTTCCGGAAATGTGTGGGATTGCGCGATTAACTCACTTCACATGCTTTGGCACTAGAATAATATTATTTTCACAAAGGTGTGTCAACAGTGTTATCATGATATCTACTCTGGAGTGGTAACATCAGCAGTCGCGTCTATACTTATACAGGATCGGCAGATCATTTAACATTTTGCTGAACTAGTTACACGCAGTAATTCACGATCTTTTGCGAATTTAAATCTCTAATCTCTTGAACATTGGTGGTACCTTTAATAAAAATAATGTTCTATAAATAATAACCAGGTGCAGAATAGAAGGAATGTATAGACAACAATAAGTATTAGAGGCGGGACTCAAAAATCAATTCGGCATAACGATATTAGTACAAAATACGAGTAAGTAGAACTCAGAGGCACATACGCCTTTGTTAATCATTTCAGTTTTCATAAATTCAACATTCAACGGCGAGATAGTAGCCAAGATAACAGAGACGAATTATTTAGATGTTATATTAGGTCGAGACTGCAGTTGAAGAAACACTTGAAAACACAAAGTTCAAAGCCATAAAAGTATTGACATCTATCAGGTAAATCTTAACTATATACTCACATATACTAAGAGGTATGTACATACATTATGATAGTCAGACCTGTAGTTACCCCCAGAAGCATTTGAATGACTTAACTTAAAACGAGCAGCTCAGTGGATTCTATAGTCGTATAACGAAAGCTTGAGGACTTTGAATGTCACAATTGAATGTCAGAACCAACTATTAAAAGGGACTAAGAATTAAGTTTTTCCTACAGAAAGTGGTCTCCTTGGAGAAAGAGCCGCTTCTAAGCTGGATTGACGAAGTGTATTGCCGTCAATTTTTGAATATTCACCTCCTCGATTACGTTGCCTGTCAGGAAGAATAATAATAGTTTTCTAGATCACTTTAAGGATAATGAAGTGCCTACATTTTGTTTATCTAGTTCAATAAATTATTAGCGATGACTTTATAATTGGACAAAGACACTCAAATTGCAATTCATTAAATCGTGTTTAGCACAAATAGTATCCTACTCGTATATCACACATCGTACTTCAGTATTATATGGCATACACACTGAAGGTGATTCCGGCTCCTGCAACGTTGGCCACTTCACACTCCTGCAATAGTTTGTGTGTGCTTACAGTTATATGCCACAAAAATGACTGCGTGTTCCTTCTCATATGCCACCTCGGGTTGTGCGGCAATCGACGTTAAATCAACAACAATAAAAATGGCAACAACAAGTGGAGAGGGGCAGCAAAAGCGAATAAGAGAAGTGGTCAAAAGCGAAAACTGAGACGGCAGTAAAAAGCGCAAGTAATAGCATACCAGTAAGCGTTACTTCCGCTGATTGCTGCCGCAATGCCTACTCATAGATATGTATGTATGTATGGTATGTATGTCTGTCAATATATATGGACACTTAATGTATTTGTTGCCCTGCGGCGCGTGGCACGTAAATGACCGCAAAGCCGCCTACCAAACAATTTTCCACTTCTTTGTGAGGCAGACAGTACTTGTGCTCGTATATTGCCTTTGTTTGTATGTATGAGTGTACGTACGTATGGTATGTATGTATGTGTCTGCAGTAGGCTTTGCATTCGGTCTTGCGGCTATTGCTATTAAATTGGGGTGTTCATTGTCGGTGTAGTGGCGCTTGAGTTCGTTTCCCCACTTTGTTTATACTTCCACCTGTTATTCTTCATTCTCGCTCTTCCTGTGCTTCCTGCTCTTTAAGTCAAATATGGCTGGTGTTAAAAAGCGATTTAGCGCAGATTGAGTTGCAAGTACACACACTTATATATACATATATTTCGCTTTACTTTGTGTTTACTTAAAGTTAAGGTGTGTCTGTGTTGTCAGATCTTTGTGTCACCGAGGTCATCGTCGGCGTCAACGTAAAATTATCAGTGTTTACTTTTATGAGCAGTGGCCACAGGCATTGATGCGACGATAAGTAAATGAGAAGTCAGCACAATTATTTATGGGTGTAATTTATTCTCAAGCATTGTGGTTGGCTGGTAACATTTGAATTATGAACAAATTGACTTGAAGCAGAAGAAATTTATATGTGTTGTTTAAGCGAAATCTTCAATTCTACCGTTGATCATTAAAAAGTTTTCAGGGAGAGCAATTCACAGAGTTTTGATTTATACAATTTAATGAATAGTTAAAGTCCCATTTACTATATCACTATACCCTTACAATCAGTTGCTACAGAGTATTATAGTTTTCTTTTCAATGCTTTATAAAAAGTGTTACCGTTTCGTTCGATAATCTGTTTCCATCTAGACGGCATCTTCATAATACCCCCCTTGTAGAAACCCCCTTCTCCTTATTTGCGAAGAACTCGGACGGCCACACATCTTTTGAGTTCAACTTAACACCAACAAGGGCGTTCGCCATGCTGTAAGCCAGAAACAGGTGGTAATCACTTGGCACTATGTCCGGGCTATATGGTGGATGTGATAAAACCTCCCATCCGAGCTCGCGTAGCTTCTAACGAATCAGCAACGAAGTATGTGGCCTGGCATTGTCCTGATGGAACTCTACACCCTTCCTGTTGGCCAATTCTGGATGCTTCTGGTAGATCGCCTGCTTCAAGCGGTCCAGTTGTTCACAGTATATGGTAGAATTAAGCGTCTGGCCAAATGAAAGCAGCTCATAGTGGATGATTTCCTTCCAATCCCACCAAACTTACAGCAAAACCTTCCTGGCCGTCAATCCCGGCTTGGCCACTGTTTGGGACGATTCAACAGCCTTCGACCACGATAGTTTTCACTTGATATTGTCGTATGTGATTAATTTTTCATCGCCAGTCACCATCCACTTCAAAAATGGAACTCTACCCATTCAGCAGCATATCTCAGGCGTTGATTCGGTTCAGAAGGTTTTTTTTTGCGTCAAATCATGCGGCACCGAACATCAAGCTTTTTTGTGTATCCGGTCTTCTGCAGATAGTTTAAAATGGTTTGGTGACTAACTCTCATCTTCTGGGCGATGTCACGAGATGCCACAAGCCGATCTAACTCAATATTTTCCATGATTTGATCGGTATTCGATATTCGTCGTCACAGGTCTTCCGCCGGCTGGCTTATCCATGATGTCGTTTTCGCCCGCTCCGAATCGTCGAAACCATTCCTCCGCAGTTCGAAGTGATAGAGTACCATCACCCAAAACACCATTAATCTCACGGAACGTTTCTCTAGCGGATTTGCCTTTAACGAAGGAAAACTTTAAAATAGCGCAAATTTCGGCGTTAGTGAACTTCAAGTTTACGCGTCTATAACTGTTGAACGCAATATCCAAACTAATTTTGCATAGCGTCGTTTTCTAGGTTATGTCAAGACCTTTCAAAGGTGTGTAGTATTGCCAGATACGAGCTCTGTAGTGCTTTATATGTATCATAAGGCATGTATTCTGTTCCTAGAAACTACTGTGCAATCTATGATCAAAACCTTGGTAGCTTTCGGCTCCTTGTCGTAAAGCAAGTAGTTTGGAAAAGATTCTATATTTATGTTGAGCAGGTCCGGCTTGAGCCTGAAACACTCAGTTTAAAATGCAGCTTGTTACCAGAATTTGTCTCTCGCCAGGCTTGTGGTGATTTTAAACCATGTGAAGTTGTAACTTTCCAGGAGCTTTGCTTGTCCTGTGGATTGCTGCCAAAATATTTCCCTACCCACACTGCTTTAGTTGAGGAGCAGTTCTTTTATGGAATGGCAACCCACCCCGATACAGGTTTAGATTCACCATCTTGGAAGCAGCAGCACAGTGGGTAAGTTCAACGCCCAATTTATTACCGGCTTCCCTTTTATGACTCGGTGTCATGATGATGCACTTGCATTCTGTTGTAGATCGATAGGCTGTTCCGCCGTTCTTCTCCTGCGCCCTTAATAATTTAGTCTCACAGAGGGAGATCGTTTGCAGTGCAGGACGACATCGCTAAGTATGGCAACATGTTGATACGATAGTAATATTTATACTTGAAATATGTTTGAAAAACTTCCCATGATGTGTATGGAAAGTTTAGTGCGTGATCCTGCAAAGCATGCTCCAATGACTTCTGCCTCTTTCGTTATCAGTAGAAGGCCAAGCCTTGAGTTACTCCTAGCGGCCTGACTGGCGAGAGTAACATTAGACTTCTTTGTGAAGTTTACCCTTTAAAATGCTATCGAAGTTTTTGATGCTTTGGATGCCCATGAAATTGTTCAATATGTAACAATCGTTATCGCAGTAGTGGTATACAGCCACTTGATGATACTTACTTAGTTTGTCTTGTAGTTCCAATATTAACCGGCCAGCCGTTTGCATACTATGAGTGCTTTTATAGCTTGAGCAATGTTTATTTTTACATGCTTATTCCACTGTAGTGTGGAATCCAGTGTGAAGCCTAGGTATTGTAATTCGCTTGTACTTTTTGTCGTCAGCGGTTAGGGCCCGGCAGGGAACTTTTTTGATAGAATGATGGATTGTCGTTTCCGACGGGTTGAACGTATTGCCCTTTCACTGTGATAGACATAAGAGACGTCAGCCCATATACACGATATCGTAGAGAGCGTTCTCGAATTTACTTACTAATAAAACATTGTTATTAGCGTACTCGTTATACGAATTCCATTGGTTTACAGCTACTCAATGGATGTATCCTGCGCCAGCTTCAGTTCTTGCGCCAATTTTACCTTGTAAGGTCTTGAGTCGTAGGACAAGACCTTTTCAGTTCAAGATTTCTTCAGTTCTTGCATCAACCTCATCTTGTAAGGATGTAGGCCAAGATCTTCCCCACAATGACCTAACAGAAATGCCCAATGATTGAGAACGACGTGTGAGACTGATTTGGGTCTTTCTCAATTGATGAGCTAGCAGCATATTTTCATCTCACTGGTACGAGAAAATTTTGTACTGTCCCTATGGATTCAAATTTTTCCACCAAATACTCAAATGTTGATCTGACAGAATGATTATGACGACAATAAATTGGATGTAGTGCTCTTAAAGTTGAGGCTACTGACTCTGAATTTCGGTAGAAAATTTTAATAATTTGGACTCGCTGTTGGATCGTTTATATTTTCATGATGAAATAGCAAACCTTATTGAAGAGAAATGTCGAAAGAGCGGGAAAAAATATTGAGTCGTTTACTACCCTTGTCCGTCTACTTTTGTAGCGTCCCTATTGAAAACCCCGTTATATTACTTTGGCGATCACTGTACGAGTATATGATGTATGGGGTCTACATTTATAATGACAGGCGGCAAGTGTAGTAGAAATTTTTAGTGGGGGGTAGCTTGCTCTGTAGCCCTAAAATTATGGTAAGCCCACTAGAAACTTTGAAAATAAACTGACTTTTGATTGGAAAGAAGAAATCGAGAATACCTTAATCGTTTCCAATTTTGAATTGCAAGCAATACAATAGCATATTTCAACTAGAATCTTTACAGAACTAGAAAAAGAAGAACACATCTCAAATTTTGGCTATACAAAACGTCACTTTATTTTCTCTATACATAGATATGTTGTAATTTGGGAAGGTAATTTATTTTAAAAATTGTTGTAATATTGTCATAATTCACAGGGTACCAAAAATGTCATCATCGCTCTTGAAAATGGTTTAAGCAGCACGTGGGACAACGCGGTTATCGTGACGTACTACCACATCTACGATGCTCATGTTTGGAGTGAGGAAGTTTACGAGACGGTCAGCACCAGCACGAGAGAGGCGATCGAATGGATATCCCATGGGGCGACGGTCTGGATATAAACGATCGCGTACGCCACAGTATGAAGCGGCATCACTGCAAGTGCCCACCAATTCTTGTTCGACCTGTGACAATTCAATTATTTTAGTTTAAGAAATACCCTTTCTATAGAAATTATTGTGCGCTTACCCTATCCTGGTCGTAGTTGGATACCATAACAAACAGCTCACACTCCAAACCTTCGGGCAAACCTTTAGGAATCAGCATGTGATTGGGCCAACCGCAGCCGCAGAAGTTGAATTCGAGCTCATCGGCACTACCGGCGGCTGGCCGATTTTCATCCAAATTACGGAAAGTGCGTTCGAAGGGTATGGTGACACTGGACTCGGTGGAGCGACGACGAATAGTATTTTGACCAGGGTTTACTGTTGGTTGGATAAGATTTATAAAATCTTACTATCTACTCATAACTTATGTACTCAGTACTCACATGCGACAATGAATTTGTCCAATTCAACCATTAGTAAACGTTGATCCTTGAAGAGCATGCCTTGTCTACGTTCATCTCTCTTGGGACCCAGGAAGATACGCACTGTACCGAAACGTTGAGCACCGCTATCATTGTTGACATTAATGGTGTAGGTGAAGGGCGTGTGTTGGAGATGCGTGAAACGTGCGAACACATTGCCGCGTGGCACAAAGTCCATGCCACGCGAGAGATCAACATCGGATTGCTGCCAGAAGGTTTGCAGCACATTTGCTTGTCCACCTTCGGGACTTACTTGTATACCAGTAACAGTAACACCGTCATAGTCGAGTTCTGGTAGCGTATATGGGGGTAAACGGATCTTATGTTCCTGGAAGATATCATCGATGTATGCATGCCATCTGTAGAAGACCGGATCACGCATAGCAGTGGCTGAATCACCCATAACACCAAAGGATTCCAAATGACGATGATCGGGATCGTGTGAGTACGAAATGAACACATGACCCATGTTATGGAAGTCACCATACAAGCTACGATTTGGTGAAATAATCGACGACTCCATAATGTTACCCAGAATATCGATACCGCCAGCATTATCTAATGGCACACGGTTACCGCTTTCCTGCAATTGCATTCGATTACAATGTATAGCATGGAATCCTCTAAACCATTAATATTGTATACTTACATCGGTGGCAAATCCTTGAGATATAGCTTCGAAGATGCGATCCCTCCAGCGCTCCATATCACTTACATCCAAATTAATTTGATCCAACTCTCGATTGAGATCCGACAATTTCGTATCCTCAAAACGTGGTGGCCAAGCGCGACTCGACACTAACGAATCCATTTTAGGGAAGTAGCCTTCAGCAATGGGTTCACGCAAGTTGTTGAAGCGTACAACGCGTGCCAGATTATTACTGAAGCGCTCCAAATTGTAACGAGCAACCACTTGTTGATGCATGTAGTAGAAGAGTTCACCACGACGATCCTTATTCACAACAGCACGATCACCAGCCTCAAATGGGTACACCAAATGCCAATGCCAATGATGAAGATTGATGCCAAGATCCTCGCGGAAATACCACAGTCGATGCTCTGGTTCCAAGTCAGAGGCGGTGTAATCGCGTGGTATGGTGATTGGCATACGTGAACCATCCGGCACCACAGTGGCCTCTTCGCGCACTTGACGGAATACACGAGAATCGACAAATTTATCGGGGAAGTTCTGCGCGAAAGACGGCAAATCCAGTCCCTTGGTGTCTGGACGATGTAGCAGCGCCACAGATAGTGCATAATTGAACAAATATGGATTCACACGGTCACGTGCAAACACAGCTACACTCTGCAGATCGTCTATGGAACGCACACCCATGAATATGTCAATCAAACGACCCGCAATGCGGCGATGAGCCGGAATGAAGAGCGAAAATTGCGCATCACGTGCCAGTGACATGGGTACGCGTAGATCCGGTATGGAAATTTCTCTAACCGGAATGCGTTGCTCGGCCTTTTCACCGAAACGACTCTGCACCTCAGTGCTGATGGGACGGTAACGATCCGTAAGGAACTTATCGGGCACATCGAACACTGCCGCTTTGCCCTTCTCCATAAAAATGGGTTCGGTGGGACGATCGAAGAGCAGCAATAAATTGTTCTTGTCAGCCATTTTAAATTGCTATTTAGGCAGTTACTTTTGGAATTCAAGTAAAAAGTTATAGTTTTTAGATAGCACTAAGCGTACACAACTGTCGTTCAGTGCGTAACTGTTGGTTTGGGTTGCCAATCGAGCTCTTTTATACTACTCGAAAATTTAGTTTTTGACATATCTATTCACACACAGTGCGTATATATATCACAAAACTACTTATCAGTGCCCAAAATTCATTGCGGTTTCGTTATCAGCAGCGTTGTTGAATGCGGTCACCGTTCCATAATCTCTTTCGCTGTCTTAATAAGTTCCCATAAACTATAATGGTTTTATATTCATGTGCCCTTCAAAATAGAAATTTCATATTTGCAAAGGGTTTAAAACCGTACAAATTAACATATCATTGCGAATCAGAAACATATGTACATATATACATATCTACATAGGAATATACATAAGTGCATACAATTGCGGTTTTATACAAAGCGGAGTATACTGTCGTGTTGCTAAGCGTACGAAATAAGGAAAGTACCGTACTTTCCAATTATTTTAGCTTTTTCTATTTTTTGTAAATTTTGTATTTTTTGGAAAACAAAAACGGTAACTTCGGCTGCACCGTAGCTAATATATCCTTCATAGGTGCATTTCTTTTAGTAGCTATGAACTCAATTTGTATGGTAGCTATATGCTATAGTTAACCGATCTGAACAATTTTTCCGGAGATTTTATTGCTGCCTTAGAAAATAATTTATACCAAATTTCGTGAAGATCCCACGTCAAATGCGAAAGTTTTCCATACAAGCCCTTGATTCCGATCATTCGGTTTATATGACAGCTATATGCTATGTTGGGCCGATCTGAACAATTTCTTCGCAGATTACATTGTTGCCTTAGAAAATAATCTGTACCAAATTTTGTGAATATATCTTGTGAAATGCAAAAGGTTTCCATACCAGCACTAGATTCCGATCGTTCAGCAGTTATATGCTATAGTGGTCCGATAACGGCAGTTCTGACAAATAAGCAGCTTCTTGAAGAGAAAATGACGTTCGCAAAATTTCAATAAAAAGCACTCTTTAGAACGAAGGGTCCAAACGATTATATACTCACAGTGGTGGTCTTATAATTAGAAACGATTTTGCTGCATACAGTTTTCTGAATTTATTTTAAAAATTTAGCTTTTAGCTTAGCCAGCTTTTTACTAACACTGAAAAGTGTTTTGGGTCATTATCGTGCTGGAAAATGTTATATACTTCTTAAAGGAATATGTTTCCATTCTCCAGAATGCTTTTATATTGACGTTAGTCCATTATCCCTTGAACATGCACAATTGGGCCAACACCACGAGAAGAAAAGGCTCCCCAAACCATAACAGATCCGCCACCGTATTTTACTGTGTTCATAGTGTACCTGGGGTTCAGCGCCATGTTGGAAGGATATCTTTCATACGATTTTCCGTCGGACTGGAATAAATTGAACATAGATTCGTCACTTCAGAGAACTCTATTCCAGTATTGGGGAATTTTTTCACCATTTTCCTTGCAAATCGCAATCGCTTCTTAATATTTTTTTTTTGATGCAAGCGGATTTGTTTGTGCAATAAAGCCACAAAATAGACGCCTTCTTATCGTCCGAGCTGAGATTTATACATTATTTTCTTGTCCAACTTCAGCCTTTATTTCACGCGAAGTCATGAAAGGGTTGTTTTTGCTCGTCCTACAAGTTATCCGGTCTTCTGGTGGAGTAGTTTTTCGAGTTCTGGTCTTCCTGGTAGGGGTTTAAAATTTCTTTATTGATCTTTTTTTACTAATTGGACATACTATTAACATGCCACATACTAATTAAATGTTCCCTGAGTTTCTTTAAGGTACCATCACCTATCATATGGGGTAAGGTAGGTGGGTAGGAGTGTAGCCCTGTTATCTATCGGGCTCAATTAGCACTTGATGTGCCATTTTGATACACTATTCGTAGAACCTCCTGTATCTGCTATTGCGTTTCACCTTCTATCTCAAATCATTTTGAGGTTTCGATGGAACTACTTATGTCTGATATGCTTTTAGGGGAAATCCATTCAAGGTTTGGTGCTTGATGGATTCCAAGTGTTTTTGTGTCGGATCTGTGCTAGAGCTGGGCATTCGCAGAGAAAGTGGAAAATTGTTTCCTTGTTCCCTGCTATTCCGGAATCTCGGCGGATGTCGTTGTAGGGCATACCCATTTTGCACGCATGTTCCCCAAATGGCCAGTGCCCTGTTGGGTTAGCTGTTCTCTGTACATACTTTTTCTTGACCTATTTAATAAGTCGTTGGTTCTTTTCCTGATATACATATATATGTAGGGTAAAGTCATCTGATTGTTATATGTTTGTTATGTGGGGGCTAGGCCAATTTCCCGTCAAATTTGATCAATTTTGGAACAAAGATATACTGTTATCTCTCATTTCATAGAGATAACTCAAATCGCCCGGATGTCAATTTTATTTATAGTACATATAAAAATTACGTGTTACGTTGTTTGTCCGCGATGGACTCCTAGACTACTGAACCGATTTTAGTAAAATTTGGTACTTTGTGTCCAGTTCGAACCAACTTAGAAGATAGGATAGTAAAAACAATTCATAAATAAAAGTAGTCTAGGACAGCGTAAGCACTATTAAATGGACGCTCTATTAAGTGGACATATCCATTACGGGAGGAGCCTGCTTTAGAAGTTTCAAAAAATAGTTTTTTTTTTCGTTATGCCTAAATCTCTTTAGAAGTTAAAGGTGGGAATTAGAAGTATTGTCGAAGCTAGAAAGGTGGTAGGGACCGAGCGTCCAGCAGATATATGAGCGTTTGGGCAGAAAACGAAAACTTTGAGGTCCGATTTCTTGTTTTTTTTTCATTTTTAAATTTTTTTTTAATTGGCGGGCAGGATAGAAACAAAACTAAACGTCGTATGGAATTGGGAAAAAATGTATTATCTTTGGCATTAAATTATCTTTTATTTAAACTAAGAAATGTTAAGTTCGAACATATTTTTAAATAACATAAATTAAAATTTTTTTTTGTCAAAAACCATTTTTTTTCAATTTCTAAAAAATTTTACACTTTTTTTTTTGGAATTTTCTTTGTTTAACTAGAAGGTACATAAGTTATTAACAAATAAGCATCACTTTGAATTTTTTGTTGCGTCCTGCCCGCCGCGCCGTCTGGCAAATGCACATCCGAAATACATCGGGAAACTGCTTCCCAAAGGCAGAATATCAAAGATTTCGTATTCCAAAAATTTTCGGATGATGTTTAAACATTTAACTATAAATCCTACAAGGTTCGCTATAATCAATTATATCTTTCCTTCCTAAAAAAATCATCAAACTTATAGATTTTGTGAAACCTCTAAAGCAGGCTCCTCTTTTAAACATGCACGTTGGCCGGTCCTACAATTTGTTGATGTTACTAAGTACAATCTATCAAGCGGACAACTCTATTTACTGGAAAGAAAGGCTGGTAACCAGACATTGAGAAAGCAGCGTTAAAATCGTTATTTTTTCTAACGGGAGAAGACTCACACCGCGTGTTGAAGTGCGTACGACCCCATTCTGTGTGGTATACAAGTATGTTAGCGTGGTAATCCCCACTAAGCCAGAGCTTTTTTATCCTGCAGTAGTTCAACTGGGCGCTGCAATCACGTAGTCAGAACTTTACTTTGACTTGACTTACACCACGACTAGGTCCTGCGTTAGGAACTCTGAATTGCAATAAATATCAATATCGTCCCACACAGCTATACAAACACTGAGTCTCTTACTATAGATTGCGGACTACCTTGTTTTAAGTTACGATTTAAGCTCCTGTACCGGCTTATGTTTCCTGTCATTCGCAGAGGATATAAAGCAAGCTGGTTACGAGGTTTGACAATTAAGTAATGAGACTGATTTTATTGCCGCGCTTGTGGTAAACCTGTGACCTTCCCTTTCTCTTTTTCCGGCATCCCTCCCCTCTCCATTGATATATGTACCATCGCTCTAGCTTGTTTAGTTCGCCTGCTGCGTCAAGTTGAGTAGACGTGTGTTTGTAGTGCTCGTCACGAAAATGGAAAAACGAAATCAAGAGCAACGCGTCGCGATAAAATTTTGCACCAGATTGGGCGAAACAGCTTCGGAAACGTACGCTAAAATTGTAAGAGTGTATGGTGATAGTGCTCTTTGTCGTGCCAAAGCTCACAATGGTTGTCTCCGCGCGCCCCCGCCCGAAAAAGGCTTGCATGAGCAAGTCGAAGGTGAAAACGATGATTATTGCCTTTTTTGATAGCTGTGGAATCGTCCACAAAGAACTCGTTCCACCGGGGAAAACTGTGAATCAAGTCCACTATTGGTAAGTACTCGAGAGATTGCGAAAACGAGTCAACAGGGTGCGCCCAGACATCGCTCGTAACTGGATCCTTCATTACGACAATGCGCCGTGCCACACTGCCCACAGCGTGTCCCAGTATTTGGCCTCTAAAGGGATCGCCGTGTGAGAACAGCCACCTTATTCGCCCGACATGTCACCCTGTAACTTTTTTTTGTTTCCTAAAACAAAATCGGTGGTCAAAGGAACCCATTTTGAGTCGATTACGGACATCCAGGCGGCCGTGACGCTACTCGCGGACAGTCGAAGCATTCCAGAAATGTTTCGAAGCATGGTAAACGCGCTGGAATCGCTGTATAGCTGCCCAAGGGGACTACTTTGAGGGGGATGGCTGAGTTGTGGAATAATTTTCAAATATACGGTTTTTATGGAATCAGTCTCATTACTTAATTGTCATACCTCGTATTTGATCTAGCTTTAACATTGCATCTCCATAATAACTTCAGCGTTTCTGATATCTGAGTAAGGTATTGTATACTATGGAGCCTGCAAAGCTCGAGATATTTATTTACTTCAGTCAATGGTTGGACCTCAATCTTCACGAAACTTGCAGTACTTAAGTTACTTATCAGTAGCTTGACGATTTCGTTAGCTGAACATATTTTCAAATATTCTTAGTTGTTTATAATGCTTATATAATATAATACATGCACTACCCGAACGTGACGACACCCGCATTATTATAAAGCAAACAGACAACAGAAGCAGTTTATCAATTGTACACACGCGCTAACACACTTAACTGGATAACGGCGAAAAGGGCTGCGCAAAGATATGCAAAATGGTTGAGCAACCAAAAATAGCTAAACCACAAGCGATTTGCTCCAACTTGCCACTTGATTCGGTTGTCTCATCACTTGCTACATGGCGCTGGAGCATTTCCCGTTGGGTGCACAAAAAGGCGCGCAGCATGTGGCAATCAGTCTGACTGTAGCAAAAAACAACAACAAGCAACAATTGAATATCCACATACAACAATAACAAAACACATGCAAAACGACAGCAAAAGTTGTACGCTCTTTTCTATTCATAATTTATGCTCGTCTTGAATATTTCATGGCGGTGCAGCAAAGTCACCCATGAATAAGTTCGCCTCACAATTTTATGATACTCCAGCATGTGTGTTTGTGTGTGTGTTTTCGGCGAGACAATGATGAATCTTTGATGAAATATGCATGCATTGTTACAAAAAGGGAAAACACACGCCCACACACTCATACATATGCAGCGTAGTATACATGAGTACTTACAAGAAATTGTTAAATATTTACAAGCAGACACTTGATGATAAAGTTCAAATGCTACGCTACTTATTTATGATTGTTGATGTGATGTTGCATGAATTCGAGCACGACGAATGTTGCACGTGCATGTGTGGCAAAATAGAAACATCTCGGTGATATTAAATGGTTGATTGTTGAGAGGTCTTTAAAGTTATTGTTTGGAGCATAAGACGGGTTGTGTTGATTGACTACTTAAGTGGCTTTCATCGTATTCTTGCTTCAAGTGGCTTAGCATGTGAGCAGGAAAGTAAAACTAGTGAAGCATACAAGTTAGTTTTGGCGTAGTTTTAATTGCTTATATATTTCATTAAAATTCAGGGCATTCAAAAAATATTAGATTGCCAAATATCTCTCTTCCGCTTTTTTGTCTTTTGAATCTTACGGCTATGTATAAAACACTACAGAGCTTGTATTTGGCAATACTATACATTTTTGAAAGTTCATGACATAACCTAATAAACGACGCTACGTATGATTAGTTTAGATATTGCGTTCAAAAATTATAGACGTGAAAACAAAAGCAAATCTGCTAGAGAAACGTTCCTTGAGATTAATGGTGTTTTGGGGGATGGTACTCTATCATCTGCAGAAGGCTGGATACACAAAAAATCTTGATGTTTGATTTGACGCAAAAAAACCCTCTTGACCGAATCAACACCAGCACCCAGAATTGGCCAACAGGAAGGGTGTAGTGTTCTACCAGGACAAGGCCAGACCCCACACTTCGTTGATGACGAGTTTTATCGCACTCACCATATAGCACGGACATAGCGCCAAGTGGTTACCATCTGTTCCTGGCCATGGCGAATGCCTTTGTTGGTGTAAAGTTGAACTCAAAGAAAGAGGCTTGTGAAAAGTGGCTGTCTGAGTTCTTTGAAAATAAGGAGGAGAGCTTCAGAGCTCAAAGCCATAATACTTTTAGCCGTCATCGATATTAAGATGAGTATGTTCCTTTTTTAACCGTTGAAAACAAGTCTTCATAAAAGCTTAGCTACAGTTCGCAAAGTTCTCAGTACCCTGCGTTTGCCATTCTTCGGTAACAATGAATGCTTTGTTTCATATCATAATTAACCGTTAGTTGAGCGCAAAAATAACCTTCCGATGTTTTTTGGCTTTTAAATTTTTTTACATAAAATCGAGGATATGATATCAAGAAAATGGTCGCCGCCACAGTTGATTGTCATTTGAGCCCTTTTTATGGCATTTTCCATCACTTTCGCCAGAACTTCCGGCGATAGGTCCTCACATTCTTGACGGATATTGTCTTTAACCCATTCAAGCCCCCGCCGAACCGGAATTGAATTGAGATTAGAAACAAGGGAAAATAAAAATTGTGTTCATAGTTTATCTGGCTTCCGCTGTGGAAGGTGTAACACATATGTAACAGTGGGCAGTACCTTATAGTATCTGACTTCATCCTTTTTCACGTAAAATACAATCTCAGCCAGCGCTTAAAGTTTGAATGCGGTGCGTTACATATATGTAACAGTGGGCTTGAATGGGTTAAGAGCTGCAAGAGTCTGAGGCTTGTTGACATAAACTCTCGACTTCAAAAAACCCCACAAAATGAAGTCTGGAGCGGTCAAATCAGCGGGTCTTGCTGGCCAGTGCAAATCGCCAAAACGGGAGATTAGCCGCCCGGGAAACGCATACTTCAGCCTATCGGTTGTGGCACGTGCAGTGTGTGCCGTTGCACCGTCCTGTTGGAACCACATGTTTTTCAATCCCAATTCATCAAGTTGCGGTAAAAAGAACTCGTTGATCATTGTATTGTAGCGCTCACCACTCACAGTAACCGTTTGGCCAGCGACGTCTTCGAAGATAAAAGGTCCGATGACTCCTCCAGCGAAAACAGCACACCATACACTCATCACTCATGATTATTTTTGATGAAAAATCATCTTCCTCTTGGTGGTGATTAGGGATGGCTTGAGCGTATGTTAGACATGATTGGTGGTCAGCAGCTAATAGCTGATGCGCCCGTGTTCAAAGAGATATTTTTACGGTGCTCTTTTTGAAAGCAATCAGCTTTAGCGGCACGAGTCAAGCCGAGTCATGTGAAACGCGTTCATTTGTATCCAAAATATCCCCAAAAATAATTCGAACAGACTCGCGAGAGATGTCGAGCTCTCTTGCGATCTCTCTAAGACTTGCCTGACGATTTTCATGTTGCTTGAACCTTACTTTTTTAATATTTTCATCAGTTGAAGGAGACGAAGGTCATCCGGAACGTGACAAGCCTTCAGTGATCTCTCAACCGTCTTTCTTTTGCAGGAACGAATTCGAGAAACTCACTTTTATAGTATTTACATTTTCTACTAAATCAATAAATAAATACTGACTTATTAAGCTTGAAGAGAGCCTGATTTATTGCTAAAGACTAATGACTTCAAATAACCCCACAATAATCAGTTTAATGGTGTTAAATCACAATTTCTTGAAGGAATCGACTCTCCAAACTTTCTTCGCAATAATTGGGTTGTGCTGTGTGCTGTACATGCTGTGTGGCAGGTAGCCCCGTCTTATTGGAACCAGATGTTGTTAAGATTAACTTACTTCCATTGCGGCAATAAACAGTTGGTTGCCATTGATGAATACCGCTTTCCATGGACAGTAACCGTGTCAGCAGCTTTATTACGAAAGAAGTACGGTAGGATAATTCCACCAGACCAAAGCCCACATAATATTGTCAATTTAGGTGAATGTAATGGTTGTTCATGAATAATTTGTGGATTTTCTTAGCACCACAATCGAACATTTTCCGCACCACTCAGATGAAAGTGAGCCTCATCGGAAAAGTGATTTTCTTAAAAAAATCGTTATAGTTTTCAAGTAGTTCAAGTGGTCCAATGGCTTCAGTTCTCCAGTGAGAAAAATTCTATATGGATTGAGGCCTAAATCCTTTCTCAAAACCCGCCAGCTTGTAGTTTGAAGCAGTCCCGAATCTTGAGAACATCTTGGAATCGACAAATTCCGGTCTTCAGCAACACTTGCCTGGAGGGCAAGCGATACAAAAATATGTTAGTCATTTGTTCAAAGCTTCTGATCGTTGATCCAAATATTTTTAATACGCTTTCGGTTACTGTTTACATTTTCTATTTACTCTCCAATTGTATTTCAAATGAAAATATTTTGGTTTAAAATTTCTTCTTATTTAAACATGAAATCATAATCGAAATTCAAAATTCAAATATACAAAATCACTTTATTCTTCCTCCAGCAAATTAACTTGTGTTCCGTATATCTTATTCATTTTATTAAGCTGAGTCTGTGCTGGACATGAGCCATGCACTTTTATACAAATTCATGTATAAATGTTGTACAGTCCAAGAGTCATAGTTGACTGCTCCCTGGCATATTTGTCAACTAACTGCTATTTATTATTATTTTGTTTATATATTTGTTTTGCCGGAAAATGACAGTAATCTTTTGCAGTACTTTTTTTTGACGAAATACTCACAACGAGACTACTGCTGTCCGCACTGCCCACCTGCTGCATGCAGAAAAAGTTATGACATGCTTGTGTCAGATCCATTTCAAAGCGCATTAAAATGTATTTAGGGAACTTCCAAGCGACTGTTTGAAAGTATTTATTTGCTTAGTAGTTGAACTAAAAATAGAACATGTCGTCCAAAATAAGAGAAACAGCAAATTTAGCAGTTAAAGTAAATACGCATTCGGATCCAACAAGCACACACTTAAAACAAAAAAGTGAAAGAAAAAGCAAACAGGAAGCACAGAATTGTTTGCAGTAAACTTTTCAATTGACCAAACCAATGTAACTGGATGCTGGCAACTTTTTTTTTAAATAAACAAGAGAATGTGTTTTAAATGCATTTGAAAATGATTTTTGGAATAAATATATTTAGAATGTGTTCATACGTTGCAATAAATTGTTGTTGTGTAAATATTATATTTATATAATACATACGAGGGCTGTCCGATAAATAACCGACCTCAACGTGAAGCTAGCGGCACATCTGAAAAAAAAAGTTTCTGCTTCAAATTGTGCATATTATAATAGCTACTCGCCAAAATTTCAGAAATTTATCTTGCGCAATTATCTGTTGACAGTCGTTTTTGTGAGTCTATTTCGGTGATTTCCCCAAAATGGAAAAAAATGAATATCGAGCTGTAATTAAATTTTTATTTTTGAAAGGCAATACGCCTTCACAAATCAAAGATGAGTTGGACTCTGTGTATGGTGACTCTGCACCATCGTTTACCACCGTAAAATTTTGGGCAGCTGAATTTAAACGTGGTCGCAGGAGCTTGGAAGATGATGAACGTCTTGGGCGTCCAAAAACTGTAACCACTAACGATAACATCGCTAAAGTTCATCAATTGGTACTAGACGACCGCCGGATTAAAGTTAGGGAAATAGCTGAGATTATGAAGATGTCAAAAGAAACTGTTTGTCACATATTAAACCAAGATTTGGGCATGAGAAAGTTGTCCGCGCGTTGGGGGCCGCGTTTGCTTACGCTAGACCACAAACGTGCGCCCATGAACATTTCCAGCGCTCTGTTGGCTCAGTTTAGAGGCAATAAGATCAAGTTTTGGCGCCGATTGATAACTGTAGACGAGACTTGGATTCATCATTATACGCCCGAAACAAAAATCCAATCTAAACAGTGGATTGAAAAGGGGGAACCAGCCCCAAAAAAACCTAAAGCTGTGTATTCGGCTGGGAAAGTGATGGCGAGTGTTTTTGGGACAGCCATGGAATTATTTTTATCGACTATCTTGAAAAAGGAAAAACTATAACAGGAGCATACTACGCATCATTATTGGACAAGCTAAAGGAAGAAATTTCGAAAAATCGGCCACATTTGCAAAAAAAGAAAGTCTTGTTCCACCAAGACAACGCACCATCTCACACCTCAACTGTCGCCATGACGAAAAATCGACGAATTGCGGTTCGAACTGCTTGACCATCCACCTTATTCGCCGGATCTAGCACCAAGCGACTTTTTTTTGTTTCCTCAACTTAAAACTGCGCTCGGCGGCCAGAGATCTTCGTCAAATGAGGAGGCAATCTCTTTCGTGAACTCGTATTTTGCAGACAAAGACGCCAAGTACTATTTGGAAGGGTTTGTAATTAAGGAGCATGGCTGGGAGAAGTGTGTGTTAGTAGACTATGTAGAAATAATAATAAAAAAAAAAAATTGAAAAAGTCGTGCATCATGGTTAGTTCGGTTATTTATCGGACAGCCTCGTATATATGATTAAATACACATTGCTTGCCCGTTTATGGTATCTACATCTTCTAGGAAGACTACAAATTAAACGCTGACAACGCTCAGATTTCCTTGAAATCTGGAAATAATTCATCAGCATTTTTGCTTGACATTTTTCCCCATGCATCTTTTGACATCAGTCCATAGATTTTCGATTGGATTTAAGTCCGGACTCTGGGCATGCCAATCCAAAACCGTATTGTTTTCGGACGAAAATCAAGTTTTAACATTTCTAGTAGTTTGCTTGGGGTCATTATCCTGCATAAAAACTTCAAAAATCATTGTATTTAACAATTCTTTGTATAAACACTGGTCGATTCTTCGAGTTACCCGTCAAATAAGACCTGCAACGTACCATAAGCATACAGGCCAAGCCATAATACTGCCTCCAGCATGCTTAACCGTCGTTAAAGTGTATTGAGTAGGAATTTCTTTATTTGGCGGGCGTCGAACAAATGGTTTTCCATCTGTCATCAAACAAGTTAAACTTGAATTCATTGCTCCACAGTATTTGTTTCCAAAAATCTGACGGCTTTCCGACATCTTCCTTTGCCTGGAAGTTAATAAAGGATTCGCCTTGCTAACTCTACAAACTCCACGATCGTCCTCTAAAGTCTTTCTGGGTCATTTCGTTCTTTTTTTATTCCTAGTACTTCTCGTACTCCCGTAATGAATCAAAGCATTGTGAACCATTGATTTTGATTGACACAAAAGCTACTTCGCTACTAAATCTATAGATCAGTACATTGCGTTTTACGTAAGTTCCAAAATAACTCCTAAGGTTACCCAAGCCAGTTTAAAACAAAGTAAATTTCTTTTTGATAAAAGCATAATCGATACTCATCACTTGAAACCACTGTTTTATGAAGTTTATAATACCTCTCAAAAATATGTGGTCTTAGCTATACTTTCCAACACCTTTATTTAAGTATTGTGGTATGCTGGTTGAACTCGTTTGAAAGCGAGCTAAAGTGCGCTGGGTTTGGGACCCACCACGTAAAAAACGCCACCAATGAAAACTAAACAACAACCTCAGATAATTATCTCTTGCCAACAGGTGCTATTTCGGAATAAGTAGGCAATTGAAAAGTAAAGTCCTCTCTCGACGAACAGAAACCAAACTCTATAAGTCACTCATAATTCCTGTCCTGCAATATGGTGCAGAGGCATGGACGATGACAACAACTGATGACTCGACGTTGCGAGTTTTCGAGAGAAAGATTTACGGTCCTTTGCGCGTTGGCCACGGAATATCGATTCATTGGAACGATGAGCTGTACGAGATATGCGACGACATTGACATACTCGTCAGTTCGAATTAAAGACAGCAACTACGCTGGCGGTCATGTTGCCCAAATGAAAAACACTCCAACTCTGAAAGTATTCGACGCAGTACCCGTCGCGGGAAGCAGAGGAAGAGGAAGATCTCCACTTCGTTGGAAGAAGTAAATGGAGAAGGATCTAGCTCCGCTTGGAATCTGCAATTGATGTCTCCTTGCGAAAAGAAGAAACGATTGGCGCGCTGTTGTTAACTCAGCTATAACCGCGTTAGCGCTTTCCATGCCAGTAAAAAAGAAGATGATACTTGTTAAAATAGTTATAAATTCCTAATTAGAAATTAGGGAATTTTTGATATATTATGTGTGACGACAGTTCAGAATATCAGTTTGAATGACAACACCGAAAATAATTTACAATTGTTGTCCGTTTAGTCCATCTTTGAAGTGAGAAAACAAAAACAAAACATCCTGTGATCGCACCTTGACCTTTAGAGAGCCAATTGTGAAACCACCGGGACTAATATTGTCTTACGACCCACAAGTTCATCAATTCAAAAGTATTTAAATGTATCCGAGACATCGCCAAGAAACCCTTTATCGATAGTTGTGATTATTTTTCTATAGAAAACCTTGTATTCACATAGAATTCGTTTCTTCTTTAGCCTCTTGGCGTTGTGATATCCCTAGTCTGCTGGCATGCCTGTCAAAAAGACAGTGACGCCTTCACGCTCCTACTAGTCTGTCTGTAATTCCATTATAGTCGGCATGTCGGGCCCATATTTCATTCATGTGCTGCAATTTGAGCAAATGATTGAGTCCTCCGAGACCAGAAGCTCTTTTATGTTCTCTGTCGAGTCTCAGCTATATACTCGTATATACAGTAGGGTGTTTTTTTTTGAATTATTAATTTTTTTCGGTCCCGTCACGAAATTTCCTTGAAAATACCTTAAAAATAATTCCCTGAAAATTTTACCTCTTAATATTAACATTAAGAACTGGACCAAGGCCTATAAAATTTTTCCATAGAAAATACACTACAATCGTGATTTTTTATCTGTAAATTCCTACAGATCAGAGGTATTTTATGGAATCGCATTGACTTTAGACGCATATTCCTCAGAATTGTTCACTCTACAAAAGTGCCCAGTGCAACAAAGTCGTAACTCACACCGGCGAGTTTGTACGGGGCCCTAAATCTAATTTTTCCATGAAATTCGCATTTTTTTGTATTTATCTCGTAAATGACAAGAGCTATAGAAAAAATTTAAATGAAAAATTTGTAGGAAATTTTATTTGCTATTAAAAAAGGCCAAGGTTAAAATCGCTATCATTAACACTTCTCGAATTATTCAGCTTTTTTAGTAAGGCTCTTTGCAATTTTCATAGATTTTTTAATACATACCATCTATAAAAATTCTATAAAGCTATAGAGTGGTAATTCGTTCTTCATTCGTTTACTAAGTATCTTCGATGAAGTCCTAAAAGGTGATTTCAAAATAGCTTGGCTAAATATCAATTCCACATAATATGTACAAAAGTAACTTAAAAAACTTAAAACTTTTCGTTGTTCCGATAACTCCTTGAAAAAATAGAAGCTTATCGGAAAAAACTGGGCTCAGTAAAGAAGTAGCAAGTGAAAAACCTTCTCCAATACTATACAAGTTACAAAATAATTTTTGATTACAATCCATTATTTTGTTGAAAATTAGTTAGCGATTTCCTGTTTAATTTCAATAATGATTTTCTATTATTATTATATTTATCTAACCAAACTGCTTTTTCATTTCCAATAAATAATATATATTTTCGTTCTTCCAAATTAAGTACCATTTGGATTTATTATTGCCAACAATTTCACTGACCCATCAGTAATCCGAATTCCGAATTCAAAATCCACAAAACCCGGAAATATTTGCAAGTGTGTAGTTAATGAACAAGTGCATTTACCCAGTAAAGCAACGAAACCCCAAATCATGGAAAATCATACTGCCAAGCTATTAATATATTTATTTTAATGTGTTGTGACGATAAACGCATTTCAGTTGGGAATCCTAACATAGAAAATGCATAATGCCATATTCTCGCAAACTCATGCGCTCTCTCGCTCTAAAGTTATGTTCGAAAAAGTGAGTTCTCTCAGGTTTTGGCTGTTGAGCGAATGAGTGAATGAATTGTGGATAGTAAATTTTGAATTTTACAAAGTAACGGAATAATAGATTACGGTCAATTTAATTATCATAAACTTAGTGTCGTTACACTTTTTAAGAAATGGACAAAAAATCAAGTTTACAATTATTTTGAACAACTAGACCGCTTGAAGCAGGCGATCGACCAGAAGCGTTCAGAATTGGCCAACAGGAAGGGTGTAGTGTTCCACCAGGCCAACGCCAGATCACACACTTCGTTGATGACTCGTGAGAAGCTATGGGAGCTCGGATTAGCGGTTTTATCGCATCCACCATATAGCCCGGATATAGCACCAAGTGATTTCCACTTGTTCCTGTCTTACAGCGTGGTGAACGCCCTTGTTGGTGTATGCTAAAAGAGGCTAGTGAAAAGTGGCTGTCCGAGTCTTTCTCAAATATTTAAACGACAGACACTACAAGTCAGACACTACAAAAATTTCTCATTTTTGTTTTTTATTGAAGACAATTAACCCACATCATACACTTCCCACCCACACAGTCAAACATATACACGAAGTCCACAATTCATTCTTATCAGCATATGTCTTATCAGACGATGGCAGCATAAATGCTTAAATACCTGTGTATGTGTGTGTTGGTGCGTGTGCTATAAACAGGAAGCAGGCGGAACTCCGCTGTAACACTCGCCAAACAAAACGTGAACATATGCGTTGACACCGAAGCAAACGAAATGAAAATGAACTGAGAGCGGCAATACAGGCTATACAAGTGAGCTCTCTCTCGCGTTACTCATACGCCACGTTGTGCGTTTGCTTTTCGAAATTAACTACGAAATTCGACGAATACGAAGTCGTGCTTTGGCATTCGGCACTGTGGCAGTAGTTAGACAGCAATAGCTTCGTAACAAACGAGTGTCAGTTGGCTGTTGTTGTTGTTATACTGCTAACGGTAGTGTAATCGTTGTGGCATTCGCGCGCCGCAAACGAGGAAAAACTAATTTTCCACCAATGGTCTCGATTCAGTCTTGTGTCGGTATTAGCATTGGACGGGAACGTTTCCTCTGAACGACCAAAATAACGGTACAATCAGCGAGCGCGCTAAATGTGTTTAACTATGCGGTAAAAGCAAGAATAAAAAAAAAACGCGCTGCAAATGCAATGTAGTGCACATTTTGCAAAAGCTGCAGACGCTTTTTTTCCGGTGAATAAATGAAAAGTAAATGTGAAAAGGGAGTTTCGAACTGGTGAAAAATGAAGTGCTTTTCAAACATAGACGCCGTAGAAGCGTGTGCAAGTGTGTAGTGTTACGATGCTGTTGGGAAAAGTTTGTTGCAGATAAACGTGTATCGTGTTGCAAGTGCATGGTGATGCAAGAAATGGTGGCGTCAAGCGGTATTAGTGGCAATAAAATGCTGAGAATGAAGTTGGAATATTGCTAAAAACCAAATGCGTAGATTTCTGAAAAAAAATTAATAAAAATATTAAACAAATAAAATAGATTTTGTGCAATCCAAGTGAAACTTTAGTGTGAAGATACTGTGCCTGTAGGCATAACGACTATTTGACCGCAAGAAAAAATATTTAAATCGCGCAATATTTTTGAAAATAATAACAATAGTATTTGTACGAGTATGAAAGAAAAAATTGAAATAATTGCTGAAATTACAACAATAATACTATCACTTGCGAAATTAGAAAAACGAAACGAAATTGTTTTACAGTGAGAAACGCAACAATTTGCTAACAGTGCCACATTGCTTGCGAGCGTCATAAATATTTGCCGGCATTCTTATTTGCTTGCACAGCGACGTTGAATTACGAGGTGTTCGCCGCAATTTTGTGTGCGCTTCCGGCGCCATTTGTGCATTTCCGGTCGCGCGGGCAAGCGTGCGTGTCAACACACATACCAACGAAGTGAAAGTGCTAGCCGAGTTGGTGTATAAATGTAAGGCGTTATTTGTGTTGGAATTTGAAAATTATATTGGCAATGTCACAGCAGTTGTTGGCAGGCAATTTTGTGTTGTGGTAATAATGTGACAGTGGCTAACGAAACATAATATTTGATTGCCTCTAAAAATGCTAATGTTTTTTGAATTCTTTTTTTATTTTATTAATATGCGATTTTAAAGGCACATTGAAGCAACAAGTATGTTATTTTGTGGGAATATTCGTCATATACATACATATGTATGTATTTACTAATATAGTATATATGAATAGTATGTGAAAGATATATTTTATATTGTTTGTGGCATTTTTCGTGGTGACATGTTGGAGTCTTTACACTGCATATGAAAAATTTCTGAGACTGTTTCAACAGATATTGAAAAATAATATATTCTCCACCGCTTCAATACTATAGTAAATATCGTCACATAAAATGCAAAATAACGTAACATCAGTTTTCATAAGCTTACAGCCGAAGGAAAAACGACATAATCGAGACCACTCATATTCATATTTTGGTTATGAAATGGTTATATGTTGGTTATAAGTTAGTTATATAATGGTTATGTGTTAGTTATAAGTTAATTATATATTGATTATATGTTAGCTATATACTCGTATTGGTTATATATCGGATATATGTTAGTTATAAGTTAGTTATATACTGGTTACGTATTAGTTATAACTAAGTTGTATATTGGTTATATGTTGGTTATAAGTTAATTATATATTGGTTATAACTAAGTTATAAGTTAGTTATGTATTGGTTATAAGTTAGTTATATACTGGTTATATGTTAGGTATATATTGGTTATAAAATGGCTATATGTTAACTTAGTTATATATTGGTTATGTTTGATAGCGGAAGCTTAAAATTTTATGATAGGTACATAGTAACCGTAAACAATAAAAATCTCGATTTCGAATTTTTGATGATACATTATTTTGAATTTTAAGTGACCATATGTATAGTCATTAACTTTAATTAACCCCTCTCCAAAACTTTTCGAGTAAAAAATTCATAGTGTCTACAACTTGCCACAAAATATTTTTTTTCTGAAGAAGCACCCTATTAAGAAGGTATTGTCGAGCAAGCAATTATTATTGAAACCAAATATTTTTGAAACCTTCTTTCCTACATATGCACGTAGAAGATTTCTCAAGAGTTTCTTATGGCTTATTTGAATCCCGGCGGATTAATTTATCTTAGAATGCTCCTCAAATTAAATTGAGTTTTCACCTGGCATTAGCTAACCCCAAGCTCGTGTTTTTCATAACATTATTAGCAATTTATACAATTTTCGCACAGAGTTCGAATGTATAATTTTTTATTTTTTTATTATTTTACAACAAAAGTTATCGCTCATTTGCTGCAAGACCGGCATAAGTCAAAAAAATCGATTCTCCAGAAAACGCGTTTAAAGTTTTCAACTGACTATAACCTTACACGGTGACTCCAACCTTACACCTCTTCTCAAGCGGAGCATATAAGTGGTATTCATATGAATTTTTCACTCAACATGAACTATGATATAACTCAAAAATCACGTTTTTTGATTTATGCCGATGTTGCACTTTCTAACTTTCTAAAAAATAAGTAACTCTCAGTTGATTAAGCAAGTTAGCATATCATAATAATAAATTAGTAGCTTTGGAAGAACTGTTCAGAACTAGCTTGTATTTATATATACATATTTTAGGAGGATGAGATATCTAAAAGAAAACTAATCCTTTATAAGGCGCTCAACTTGTTTAATATGAAATCATATAAAAAACAATGTAATGCTACTCCGAGAAGTGCTTTTGTAGGAGAAGAATACGTTTTGGAACCAGTTGCTATTCCGGGAAGTGCTTTTGTAAGAGAAGAATACGTTTTCGAAGCAGTTTCGTTTGCTTCAGAATGGACTTAAACCCTCAATGGCTCATATCATTGTCGTGTTGGAAATGAGTATTTTTCGGTTATGAGCAAAGTCAGCTTACCTAACAACATAAGTTGAATTTGTAAGCAAATAGTAATAAAATATTTAAATAAATAATAAATAGTGAAAATAAAAATAAAATTTTTTTAAAATACTTACTTTCGCTTTCTAGTACGCTCAGATACAGGTCAATGATTCAATTTAGTGATTTTATTGAAAGTAGTAGCTTAAGACAATACTCACAGAGAGAGTACTGGCATTGCAATGATAAGTGTTTTTTAAACTACAAAGAAAAGTACTTTGTAGAGAGTAATTTCGTTAAATACAATTTCAGGTTAAAATGTTTATTTTCTAATAAATTTATATTTTACTAAAGACTATCGAATATCTAATACGAATATATTCTACTCAAAATTAGTGAATACTTCTGTAGACCAAAAGTATAAGTCTTAAAAGTCATTTGGTTTGTGAGGGTTAAGTAAAAATAAAGAGCTTTATTTTAGTCTGAAGAGAAGAAATTATTAAGAATTTTACTAACTTTTACTTATAATAGCATACTAAAACTTGAACTGAATATTGTATAGGCAATATCTTACGATTAAACATAATTTTTAATACTTTTATTTTCATCCACGGTGGAGGCCTTAATCAATGCAGCAATGGAGCAAATAAAATTTATTCTGAGAAAATTAGCATTATAGGGCTCAGCATAAAATGCAGGAATTTTGAAATTACGAGTGAGGCCAGCAATAAAAGCAAAACTGAGTAATCGAAACATGCCAGGAGAAAGCTTGTAATATATATGAAAAATATACATACTATGTACCTATTTATTAAGTTGAAAGCATTTTTTTACAAGAATGTTCATCTGTGGAAGAGAAAATTTCTTAACAAATAGAAATAACTGAATTTGTCTTTGATCTTTTAATAACAAGCTGATTTGAGAAAAATCTGGGTGCGATTTAGTACAAAATAATAACTTCTAAAGGCAATATTAATAACCGTTACTTAATTAAGTCTGAAGATTTTTTTTTTGGTAAAATATTGTTTCAATTTATACTTGCAACCGTCCTAAATAAACACCAAGCTTATGAGATTTCGCTGAAACAATTATGATTGCAAAGGCTCCCATGCTTCGCTTGTTCATTATTCGTACTTAAATAATTATCCCTACTCAAATACTAATTAAAGCGATTATTGAGTCAAAGAAGAAAAAATTGTGCAATGGTATTTTTCTTGGCACTTTGTAGACGGCATATAAAGAAATAAAGGAGAGAATAAACGCACATTTTCCTATAATTTGTTTGTAGTAAAACCGACCACTTAATTTAGTAACTTAAAGCAAATGCAAGTTTTAATTACTCTTGGAATTTTTGGTATAAAACTATTATTTGATGTAAATTTTTGCAGACCTAGTTCAATAAAATATTGTGATTATCAAGTCAATCTTCTGCTATTTTTGTTTTTAATACCCTGCAGAAAATACATTCTGCTTGCCACCATATTTGTACTACCAAAAGAAAACGTCGGGGTTCCTATAAAGTATGCACCTAAATGACTAACTGAGTGGATTTAGCCATGCCCCCTGTCCGTATATATGTTAGCATGCTTGTATTTCAGTTTTTGAGACATCGGTTTTCCATAAGTCCTTTTCTCACCAAGAAGCTCCTCATTTGTTGGAACCACCGATACAAGACCACTATCGCATATACCTGCCATACAAAGTGATCAGACGTACGGAAATTTTCTTCATTTGTCGAGTTATTATCACGAAATTTGGCGTAGCTTATTACTCAAGGCATTGCTATAAGCTCTAAATAAATTGTTTAGATCGGACCATCGGAGCTCATAGCTGCTGTCTAAACAGACCGATTAAAAGCATAATAAATACATTTTTAAACTATTTTATGGTCGATAAGCGGGGTGGGTCAATTTCTCGTGCGATGAGGAAAGGCAATTTTATTCTCAAAAATTGAACGTTTGGTGCGGATTGTTGTAAAGCAGCATAATCGGACTTTATTTTTTTTCGAAATGAGGCAGGGGATGCCGTTATCCCCGATAGCGGGCAATCGTGCGTATTCGAGAAATGGTCCTGTCAAATGGCCGCCAAGATCATGCGTTTAAACATCTCTAGATTATTTTCTCTCGGGGGGTATGTTACATCAAAGGTTTACGTCAATTAACCAGCAACGTTCAAAGAGCGGAAGACAACATTTAACGCACCATACCCGAAATGCTGCACGGGGTTATCGAAAATTAGCTTAACGGGTGGAGAGTTGTGTTGGCCACCATTTTCTTCAAATCTTGAAGGGCATAACATTATCGGATTAACATAAAAAATATAACATATTTTGACCAAGTTTTAGTGTTTTCTTCAATTTTAGCAAATCGTCGTTTTTGTTGGTAGTCCCTTTGTAAGAAGTCATTCTGCTCAAGAAGAATAAGTTTATATTTAGTTGGATAAAGAAACTGCTCATAACCTCAGTTAATGTTTAGATTGGGCTTCATGGTTTTCAAACATTTCAAGCAACGCATGAGTCAGATCACTTATTGTCATAGGCCGTATACCTAATGACTTTATACCGCATATATGGGCCAATATGTGAGTTATCTCAATGACAATTACAGAGCGTGTTTTACTCATAACACTAACCACCATATAACCATTACCAGTATTTTCGAACATCCGACTGACTTTGGTCCATATGATTGGTGATTGTATATGAGGTACCTTTATGAAACCCAGGGAACATTTTTTTAGTATGTGGAATAATAATGGTTAATAGATAATATGAGGTAGATACTACCCCAAGTCCCATATACTACATACTACGATTCTCGTTTTACTAACAAACCTTATGGCAAATATGTCGGTTAGTGTTGAGTTATGTATAAAATATGTATATATAAAATTGCTTGGATACCGATCTTCTGATGAATATTTTATATCTTTAGATATTTCCTTAACTTTGATTCCGGCAAGTAACAAAGGTATAAAATGTTCGGTTGCGTCGAAACTGAGCTCTTCCTTCCTTGTTTTTTTGGTAAGTTTGTAAACAAAGAAAAATTCTGAATCTAATGGCCGCCTTTATTACCGGTAACAACTACAATTCTCGTTGCTGATCGATGATTTCTTCCGTACGACTGCCCTGAGCATATCAGTGATGTCCGGATTACTCGGTGCTGAACATCTGTATTATGAAGATATCAACCGTATCAAATTCATTTAATTATCACACTTACGAAGAAGGAGTCGGTTTCAAATAAATGGTGAATATAGAAATGTTGGCCAATTTTTTAACCTTGAAATTCTGGTAGGAACTCGCTTTATTAAGATATACCTCTCATTACATTAGACATTTGTTGCAAAGTCATCCTGATGGACGAAATTCTGAACACATTCCATTGATGGAAGAATCTTATGACAAAAATATAAATGGTTCCAACCGATAATTCGCTTTGTCCTGATATAATTTTAGACATTTAGCAACGAGAGTATAGAATTATCTCTTAAAATGTTGGACAAACCGACAGACCTCACTAGATCAATTGGTTTCAACTTGCCGAACACTTCAATATACTTAATCCTATATCAAACTCATTTAGTTCCAGGCATTACACACAACCGTTAGGTGCATTATCACTCATACCATATATATATATTGCCAGTGTATAAACATGCATATTCAATTTTGTAAGCGTTACGAAACCTGCATTTACATTTTCATGCAATTTTCATGTACAAAGTGGTGCAAAAGACTTCGTGGACTTGACTCAGAAACATTTGAAATGCAACCACATTCCTTTCGAGTCATTGACGAAAATGCCAAAATAATTTGTGTATGCATAAATGCTTTAAAAGCCACTTAAATCGCTTAGCTGTCACGCTATGTACATTTGCAGCAACAGCAACAACAACACTAACAAAGCGTTAGTATTTTATATATAATATATGTTCAGCAACAACCACAAGCTTGCGCTCTCACTTTATTATCCCATTGCGGCACCACAAATGCAATGCAACTAACAACTCCGATGTCCACTACGAGTACCAATGTACGAGTATTCTCCGCCAGCTCACTGCAAATGCCAGCCGGCGACACTGAAAATACTCGCCGCCGTATGCTTCTGCTCTTTGAGTCTTTAGTTAGTTGGTATGCAACAACGTGCGGCACAAAAACCGAAATCCCAGCAAGCGTCAGTATGTGTAGCAAGTCTTAAAGTTGTTTTTTTTTTTTGGCGTTTTTTGTTTCTGTTATTGCAGCTGCTTATGCTATTAACCTGCTGCCGTCGAGACGAGCTGCAACCGCTGGGGAGTCATTTCACTCAATACAAAAGTAATAGCAAAGTGCATTTTATGGCAAAAAGCACGACGAAAGCAAATGCAAAGGAGGACGACGGAAAGAGTTGAAGTTAGCGAAATTCACGAAGAGGAAAGGATAAATGCAATGAGTGTATATGTTGAAAGAGCAAGTCTTAAAAACTTAAGTAAATAGTTTCCATAAAGAGAGGGTACTTCGTCGTGGACGCACAAGTTTAAGAATTTCAACGTTAAAATCAGCGATTTATGTATATAAGTCAGGAAATCTAATGCATTGATCGTGGAGTCTGATATAACAATTAACTTTAAGTTATAGAATTAATAAAATAAAATAAAAATAAAACGTAACCCAAACAGTTAAGTTGTGAGTACAGTTTCCCGTTCAAAGTTACCCTGCTAATTAACGTGATTTTCTTCGTAACAAAGTTTAATTTTAGCGACAAATGTCGACTAGAAACAGTAACAGAACCCATTCAATTTATGCGACGTAGACCTTGTGAACGTTATGCCGAGAACTGCATTTAAAAAATGGTAAAACATCTCCCCAGTGTAATGATTTGGAGCTGCATATCGGATAAAGGTCCTGAACCAATTTTTTTTGTTGAGGGAGCGATGAATAGTGAGCAGTACATATATGTATATGGGCCATTCCATCAATTGGCGACATGGTTTTGTACCCGTGGTTCTCCAATTTTGACGAAACTTTAGAATATCATAATATAGACTAAAATAAGAATATCTGTAAACTTTTTAGTGGCCAAAGTTGCTCCATTGATTTTTGGCGCGCACTTCAAATTGAGATCAAACAAAAAAATGGCTTTTTCTTTTATTTTTTAACGACCTCAAAATTGAGTGAAAAAAATTTTGAAGTTATCCATTATTATATAAAAAAATCTCAGTTTTCTGATAAAAATATTTTTAGAATCCAAAAAAAATTTCAAAATCCAAAAAAAAACATGTTTTTTCCAAAAATCCCGCTTTTTGTGCTCTTCCCCCACTTTTTTTTTTTCAAAATTGACATTTTTATTCGATTCCTCGTTAAATTTTACATAAGAATCAATGTTCAAAAATATGGGACTCTGATCCCATGAACAGCAAAAAAAAATCAAAGTTGACGCTCAAAATCCAAAAAAAAAACATTATTTTCCAAAAAATCCGGTTTTTTGTGCTTTTCCACCAACTTTTTTTCAAAATTGTCTTTTCCATTCGATTCCTCGTTAAATTTTACATAAGAATCAGTGTTTAAAATATGGGACTCTGATCCCATCAACAGCAAAAAAAATGCGAAGTTGTCGCTATACGGCGCATATTTTTATGAATGAAGACAGTGATTTCCTCTTAATTCAAGTCTAAGAATACAATTTACATTTTTACCTCCTTCACACAACCTTCTAAGCGAACAGACTACGCCGTATAGCGACAACTTTGCATTTTTTTGCTGTTGATGGGATCAGAGTCCCATATTTTTAAACACTGATTCTAACCAAATATCTAACCAAATATATTTCTAACCAAATATCGTGTGCGGAATCATTGCGAATGTCAAGAATGGTGATTCAGTTTTATCAAAAACATAAACCAACAAAGGTTACCAAGCCTTCAAACACTCTTCAATTGATGAAAGTATTAAAAAAGTGAAGGATAAGATGCGTGAAAATCATCAGGCAAGTGTTAGAGAGATGACAAGAGAGCTTGACGTCTCTCGCGAGCTCGTTCAAATGATTTTGTTTGACATTTTGAGTATGAAACGCGTTTTTGCTCCACTCGTTCCGATAAAGCTGCATTTTTTTCAAAAAGAATAATGTATACAGATACTTTTTTACTTGCTTGATATTACGAATTCCGATCCCACATGCATAGAGAGCATTATAACTACCGATGAGATATGGGTTTATGAGTTTGTCATGCAAACAAGTCAACAATTATCGGAATGGAACACGTTTTCCAACCTATTCGGAAAAGTGCTTATGAAAAGTGTTTCGAAGGCTGGAAAAATCGTTAACTACTGAAGCCTCTAGATAGCAAATATATATATCTACAGTCTGTCAAGTAAGAGCGTGGTCGCGTTAATTTATAAAAAAATTATTTTATGAAACTTTCATATTTATATATACATTGCATATATCACAAACAGTGATGCAATTTGGTCAATAATGTGTCCAGTCACCACCGGCGTCGAATTGCCTGGCATCTCCGAGGCATGCTTTCTACTAATTTGACGGCGTATTCTAGTGGCAAGGATCTCCAGATCCGACGAATTTCGTAAGACAACTGCTTCAAAGTGTATGTGCGTCTTCCACGAAGCTTCTGTTTAATATATGCCCACACATTTTCAATAGGGTTTGCATCGGGCGACTGCGACGGCCAATCCAATGTATCTCTATCAATATTCTCATTCGCCTAAGCGAGTCGCTTTGTCACAAGTTTTTCAGTCAACAGAGGCTTCTTCATTATGTTGCGCCATTTCGGGTCATGAGTATGAAGAAGGGTTGGGATAGTTTTGTGGGATATATCTAAACCTGCTGCCATTAATTTTGCTAGTCCTTGCCGCAGTGTTAAAGCAGGATTCCGCGAAAACAGATTCACTATTCTTTTTTCATCTTTTTGTTCACTTTTCCTATCGAACCACGTTCTGGTAAATCATCGATATTTTTAGCCACTATATCTCGCTGTATCCACTTCTGTGAAAATGTCTTCGACTTTCTTATATATTTAGCAGCCGCTGATTTCGTCATTTTGGGACCTTTCGGGTGGATGCAAAGGAT
Organism: Bactrocera dorsalis; assembly: GCF_023373825.1. NCBI lineage: Eukaryota > Metazoa > Arthropoda > Insecta > Diptera > Tephritidae > Bactrocera > Bactrocera dorsalis. Next base: position 22,406,182 of record NC_064303.1, on the reverse strand, counting down.
CACAGCTTCGTAGCGCGACGTGTACTTAGTACTGATGGCGTTTAACGTGATTCTCTTTCAAAAGATCAACGACAACTGAACCTTTGTTGACAATGCATCAAGGACAAAGCTTCCTTCTGTCGAAGGAATTAGAGCGAAATCTTTCATTAAAGTCGACCACGCTCTTACTTGACAGACTGTAAGTAAGGAAGTCATAATTTTGATGTCTTCAATGAGGCTTGATTTATTACTGAAAAGTGGCAGAATCATACGGAGGAGTGCTCAGGTCCACAGTAACATTATCCAGCAACCTAGGTTTTTTTGTTTTTAATGTAACTTTTACTCTTATTAGTAATTTTGTTAGGTCAAAAATGAAGTCTGGAAACTTTGAGAATATCGAAAATTTATGTTTCCCCAGGAATCGCACTATTACCTGAGTTTCAATTGCTCGTCATTTGCACCTCAGTAACAGGAAGTTTGGTAAGAATTTTGATGGAATTTTTGCCAAGTTTTGGAATGAGTTTAACTGCTATTTCGGTGGAGATTTTATTTGCGGCCATTCGACTGTGAAAGTCAAGCAAATATAAGAGATTGAGCTGAAGGCTGAACTAAGACGACGCTTAACTGCAAAATCAGCCAAGGTATTCATATCTAAAGCAAATAATTAAGAGCTCTATGGAATGGTCTTCCATGATTAGCATTTCAGGGCGGAAGGATTTCTGCCTAGACGCATTAACTATTCTATTGATTTTTGTGCTTGTTCCTTACTTAAATTTCTTTATGGTTCATGAGAATTTCGACTCAAAAATATTACATTTTATGGATATCTCCTTAGAAAACTGAAATTGCTCACATTTGATGGCCTCACGCTACCGAAGCGAACCACTCTCTAAGTACATTTCGAATATTTACAAGTTACTCCCGAATTGCAAATTCGATATTTAATCTAATAAATGCTTTATTTCGCGCGCACCTTTTGAGAGACCCTACATTATGTACTCATGGAATTATGCTACCAAATATATTTTTGGCATGCCTCCTTGCTGAGCGGCTTGTGGCAGCTAAAATCTCATACCGGGCCATAGCTGGGTCCGGCTCTCTGCCGATTGGCGTTGCTGCAACAGCATTTTGCGCCATTTTGCACATTCGAGGAATTTCCAGCAATTCTTGCTTTCAGTTTCGTGTGCGCACACTTGCACAAACAGCTGCATGCAATTCTCGTTGCCGTCTTGTTGTCAAAGTCGCGTTTTTTGTTGCTGCAATTTTTATTTTGCCTTTCGCATACACAATTTTATGACTATGCTACGTGCAACAATATCGGCGTGTCGTGGCATTGCTTAGCTAAAACAGTTTTTTTTGCTTGGCTGTGAGAGATACATACGTACATACATACATGTATGTTTGTATGCTCTAAATATACATATATTTCGGCGTTTCTTGCCACTTTCAAGAGCTGAGAGCCTTTCGACGAAAGCGTATGCAACAGTGGAGACACATACCAAGACACTAGCTTGTGCGTGTGTGTGCTTAGTTGCACTCATTCATGGCGAGATTTTTATTATTGCGGCACAACATATCTATGTATGTATGTGTGTGTGTGTGTGAGTGCACACGTATACTCACATGGTTACAGCAACAATAATAATGTGACACAAAGACAACTGGCAGCTGGCAGCTGGCAGGAGCAGGCAACATTTGTTTTAGCAAGTAACAACAACTGGTGCTATGTGTGTTTGTGTGTGTGCGGCAGCAAGGATGCTCAGTTATCATCAAAACACAGCAGAGCGCATCAGCACTAAATACAATGACTTAAATGCAAGGAGCGCTGCAAGGAGTGTGGATCGAGGGAAGTTGCTGCAAAATCACTAACATCATCAACGCAAATAACAACAACGACAATACAACAGTCGTTGAAACAAAAAGTGTTTTGCAGTGAAAAGAATAATACTTCTGCAGAAATAAGAGCAACAACAACAACTAGAACAAGAGAAATAAGCAAGTAATGCAGCAATAAGCAAAGTGACAACAATGATAATAACAACAAAAGAAATTGCTCCAAACACGCACATAAAGGTGCACTATAAATAGACATACATACTTACATAAACAAGTACATATGTATATCCATGTGCTGAGCACCGTCAGTCGCAGCCGAAAATTCAGTAAGCAGCCGTGTCTTATGCTTTTGCAGAAATTCTAAATTTTCCCCAAAGAAACTATTAAATGCAACTAACGTTTCTATACACTCGGCTTCACAATGTGATGCAGTAATGCGAGTTTCAACTGCAAGCAAGTGGGTATAATAGGTCAAGTTCTTTGACCCAAATTGTACGTGAGACTTACTGCGGACTTCAAAGAAATCGCATAGATATTTATCAATGGAAAAACCTAAAGGTTATGGAGCTTTAAAGTACTATATGTGTACGTATGAATATTTATGAGGGCATCAATATATCTTTTATTGAGAACTTATTTACTTAGGTCTCTTACCTTTCTGATACATGCTAGTATTATCTTGTGGCTGGTATTGACTAATGAAGAAAATTTGCCTTACTACCATCATCTCATAAAACTTTATTATTCTGTATTAACACTTTTTTTATCCAATCAGGCATAAATAATATATAAGTGATCACCTAATACTAATTAGAGACAAGAGAGACTAGAGAAAACGTTAACTTCGTCTGCACCGAAGCTAACATATTTTTCACAGGTACATTTCTTTTAGTAACTATGTCCTCAGTTTTATGGAAGCTATATGCTATAGTAATCCAATGTGAAACATTTTTCGGAGATTATATTATTAGATATCTTGGAAAATAATCTGTACAAACTTTTGTAAAGATACATTGTCAAATGTGAAAGTTTTCCGATCGTTCGGTTTGTGTAGCAGCTATAAGCTATAATGAGCTGATCTGAATAATTTCTTCGCAGATTTCATTGTTGCCTTAGGAAATAATCTATACCAAAATTTCGTGAAGATATCACGTCAAATGTCGCGTCAAATGTGAAAGTTTTCCATACAAGCACTTGATTCTGATGCTTTAATTTGTATGGCAGCTATATGCTATGGTCAGCCGATCTAAACAATTTCTTCTGATATTATATTGTTTCTATTAAAAATAACTCATACGAAATTTCGTGAAGATGTTTCGTCAAATGAGAAAGTTCCCATGCAAGCAGTTGATTCCGATCATTTAATTTGTATGGCAGCTATATGCTATAGTTAATCGATCTGAACAATTTCTTCGCAGATTACATTGCTGCCCTAGAAAATAATCTATACCAAATTTGGTGAAGATACATTCTCAAATGTCAAAGTTTTCCATAAAAGAATTTGATTGCGATCGTTCAGTTTGTATGGCAGCTATATGTTATAGTGGTCCAATATCGGCAGTTCCGACAAATGAGTAGCTTCTTGGAGGGAAAATGACGTTTGCGAAATTTCAAAATGATATCTTTAAAACTGAGGGACTAGTTCGTATATATACAGACGGACAAGGCTAAATCGACTCAGCTTAACATACTGATCAGTTATATATATACTTTATAGGGTCTCCGACGCTTCCTTCTGGGTGTTAAAAACTTCTTGGCAAACTTAATTTACGCTTTTCAGGGTATAAATATCTAAATTATGAAATGAATACAAATTGTACTCCGCTTTGGTAACGAATGTGAAATTATTGTATAAACCCGATATTAGTTATGTGAGTTCTCAAGCGCGTTTTAGGGCTCTAACAACATTTTTTGTTTCCTTGAAATATTTAGCACAAATTTTCATATAGAATATTAAATAAAGAGTGTTATTTTTAAAATAATTTCCAGCCGAGAGATCGTCCACATCAAAGTCCTCCAATCTGAGCACGAAAAACAAATTAATCTAGGCTCTATAGAGTTTCCAATTGACTGTAACATTATGCTCGGCTTAATTTTTGAAGAAATATGGAGCAATGATTCCCTCTGCATATCTCGGTTTGGACCCATTTACCAAACGATTTGGTTTTTATAAGCCTGCGATCCAAGATGCTTCCGCAAAATCTTCCACAAAGTGGATGGATGCAGTAAACGTGGTCCAAACCGGATCCATGATTGCTTGAATTACCTACTGTGCTGTGCGATCATGTCGAACGAATAGTGGAGGCAGCGCGCGATTTATTTTTATTTTACTGCAAACCTCATGTCTAAAAAGACAGCCTTGATTACTAGATCTGAAAGTACAACTGGATAACTGTTTGCATTCTATGAGATATTTCGTTTGAAATTAACAACTCTCAAGTCAAGTTAAGGCTGCTTAACAAGGAAAAAAGATCTTTTCGATATTTTGATTTTGAATGGCTAGCTTGAATGACAGAGTATGTCCTAGTTATCCAATGCGTCGGTTAAAATCTACAAGTATTCGGAATTTTCCATATCTAACGAGATAAGTAGATCTAACTTCAGATGAGACCATCCTAGACAATACTCTTCAAAACAAAGTCTTGCCTTCAAAACTCAAATGGTTATAATGGCGGCGGTAGTTTGGTAGTGTGAATGCTTTATTATCTGAGTTTGAAATATCAGGTTATTTTGAACTGGTATTCATCAACCAATAGTGATTTGAATACTTTTCATTAATCGAATATTCTTTCTGATATTAAAGTATGTGCAAATATATTCTCAGTAAGACCTGTTATAAATGAAATGAGCATATTTGATCTGTTAGTTTGATACTAAATACATAGAATAACATATACCAAAATCTAAGCGACCTAAGAGTCTATCATTTTTACTATGTTATTAAAAATTATGGAAAGAATCTGTGATGATCTCATCAAACAGCAAATCCCACCCTAGCCAGTTGGTTTTTGCCCCCTCGAGCCTGACAAAGGTAAATTTTTGATGCCGCTCTTATGATGTTGTTGTCATAGCAGGATCGAAAGTTATTTCGTTAAATTAACATCCACCTTGATAGCTTTCATTGACACACAAAGTGCTTTTAATAATGTCAATACCGCTTTATTGACAACGGCATACGTACCCCGCGAAGAGGTATCCTTTGGATTTGGATCACCTTCATCAATAAAGTAACACTCAAACGCATCAAGGAGATCTATTGTAAAAGTACTAGTGAGCTCTGTTAAATATCTCGAGATTATTCAAAATTAAAAACCAAGCTAAGAATCCTGAGCATATAGAGCTATTTGAATCCAGAACTTTTGTAACTAGAGAAGCCAATTAACCCAAGGTGGAGTCAACAGCCCCACCATGTTATATTGGATCTACACAAGTGTCAGATGTCTCCTACGTTGGTTTACATCAAACTCCTGGAATAGTTACAGCAGGCTTTCGTTTAAGACCAGTCAGCTCAAGATTTTAGGTCATTCGGTTTAGATTGGCAATGTGGCCTCGAAAAGATAAGAACTGTAGCAATCCATAGAAAGAATAATGACTATAATTTAGTCTTTAAGGCCGAAATTTTTTTGCTGACAGAAGGGCTTCAGCTCTAACCAGCAAGGTAATTAACCTTCAAGTCGTTAGTACAGCTATTAGTTAATGTTATCCATATCATCTTCTAGGCGTAAGGAGTTAATAAAGAGACTTTCAGTAGGGAAATTCGGCAAAAATCATCCAGTCATATGAAAATAGAAGAGAATGAAAAGGTTGGCCCGCTCGAAGGGAACCAGGAACGTAATTTCACTATGTTGTGCTATACCATTATGTGTAAAGCATTTGGAGTACATAAGATGGTGAAGAAACTTGGAACAGGGAAGTTGTTGGAATACGGAGTGCTATACTCATCTCTAAGTTTAAATAATTTTTTTTTCATGAATAAATCTTGTATTGTTTGCGATAATATTCCCATTGCCATTATAATTTTACACTTCTTTAGATAGTAATGACCTTACTGAACGTTTGAGAGTCTGCACTTATTCAAACATAAACAGTCCTTAGAGTAAGTGTCAATATTTATTAAGTTAAATACCGTCTGGTTTCATCTTCGTCTTCGATAAATATTTTATGATTCAAATACATATATCAATAAGCACGCCGACTTTAATAGATTGAAAAATAAGTTTGTAAATCTCAAACACCACAATAAAGCAGCTTCGACATTTCGCTAAGTAAACATATCTCAATATGCCAAAGCAAACGCTCAGACTTTGCTCGAAATACCCAAAAACACCACTAATAGTTTTCGTAAATCCTACTTAAGTGCTTAACGCATCAACACAAACACCCAAACAACACAAAAAAAAAATGCAGAAAAAGTAGGGAAAGATACAAGTCTGCTGTGCTTCCTTTGTGCCACAACGCAATGTTGGAAAACTTTATCTGCCTGTCCACAAAAATGTGATGTTCTCGTTGTTGTTGTTGTCTTGCCGTTGTCATCGTCGACGTCGTCGTCGCGTCACATCAAATTGGCGTACGCAAATGCTCAATTTAGAAGAGAGACGACTTAAGCCATTCAAAACATGCGACAGACTAAGCTGCCACTTTTTTCCACGTCTCGTGCTTGTCTGCTGCGCTGCATTCTTCTTCTTCTTCTTCTTGGTTATTCTTGTCTTCTTATTTATAGACTCTGGCAGAATGGCAAAGACGGCTGAGGCGTGTTGTGGTGTGAATATGCGAAATTGAAAGGGTCGGAATGTGTTCCGAATTGATTGAATTTAACAGGAAAGTGACGAGGAGCTAAGTTGGCCTAGACGTGAGCAGTTGAGGAGGCGGCTGCAATGTGGGGAGCTGTTAAACACACAGGCATACGCACAGACAGGCGAAAAGCCAAATTAAGCCAACATTAGCTGGTGTTGCCTGAGCTATTTGAGTGAGTTTAAAGAAATTTCAGCTGCATAGCGCAAGAAAACCAGCAACCAACAACAACAACAAAGTAAAAAGTAGCAACTGAGAAGCAAGCAGGACTGCACATGCCTTTTTAACTACATATTTAACACCACTAAAACCACAAGAGCGAAAGTCGCCACAACGCCTAATTGTAGGCTAAAGCCAAATACGGAATGCTCGAGTCCTCTGACGTTGCACTGTAAATTGTTGCTTGCCTGCCCTCGCAGTTAGTGTGATAATTTAGCAAGTGAATGTATGCGTTTGTATGTGTAATTGCATGTCAGTTGTTGTTGTTGTTGCTGTTGCTTCAAATGATGATTATACGTTATGCGCCGGCTAATGTTTACTCGCACAAGTGATTAGAGGTGACCAAATTTTTGTGTTCACACCTCTTTGTTGCACTACTCTGTACTTAAAAATTAGCTCAACTTTAAAGTGATGAATATTTTATAGGTGGGAGAGCATGAATAGTGAAGGCTGTCATTAGTAAGTTTACGACTGGGGATTGAATAATATTATCTTTTATGGCATTTCTAATTTTTAATGTATTTGTTAGTGTTACTGTTTTGGCGCCGGAAAATATTTCCCACATTACTTGCAGTTCGGAGGGGTCCTGTTGTGTTAAAAGTCAATGATCGAATAACGAATAAAATACCGAGTCCGTTCAGTTAGTGTTAGTTCAGTCTGTGTCACTCAATCATTTAAGAAGCTTGGCGCTTTGAATTGAATTTGTATGTGAAGATATGTGTAAGATTTGGTATAAAGAAATCCATTTCTCAAACACATGTAAATTTATTTCTTTTTATATGCAATTTTATTTAGCTTAGTTAGAATAAGTTGATATTCCGACATTGCTAACATGCACCGTTTTGTTCGATTTTTCGTTGGCATTCGAATTTCATAAGCCTCCTCGTCCCTATTGCGAAAAAATTAAACAAGAACTAGAAATACATAGCTCATAGTTTTGGATAGTTACTATCGAAGCGTGTGGTCTGCTGTTTTCCTGATTCAACACAATTCTACACCTACTGGCCAAAGATGATCACTTCTGTTTTATGTCTTACTTTAGACAGCCCTATTGTTGACACCACGGCTTCAACGACCGGCATCGGCGGAGTACACATAAAATGATCCTCTTCCTATACCATCGAAAAACATTGTAAAACATTCCTAACCAGCAGCCCAGCTTGGACATCGTTGGCGCCGGCTCAGCGCGATTTGCGTTCTTGTACACCATTCTCTTCCACCATTTGAAGCATCTTCTGGCAAAATTCCAAGCGAATCGGCAAGTCTGCAGCGTTCAGTTTGTTGGCCATTTGATTTTTATATGGGAATAAGTCCAAATCTTTGTGCATAATTGACTGTAATGACTGTCTGCTTACACTCATTTGAGCAGATAAGCTTCTTGTCGAAATACGTGGATTGTTTTGTATGGCAGCAGCTACAGCAGCGATTGTTTCCTTCGTTCGAACTGAAGGGTTTCGATGGTAAGGTCTTCTGTTGACTGTCCCATGCTTGGCAAAATTGTTTACAAGTCTCATTATGGTCCACCTGCTCGGAGGATTGCCGCCAAACGTGCGCCTATACTCTCTTTGAACCGAAACTACGGACTCCAGGGCGTGATAGCGGCGGACAATCCAAATTCTTGTTTCAGTGTCCCAGTTATCCATTTTTGTTAAATGTAAAAGTCAATCTGCAATTATTTTGCCATTTTAACCAGATTCATTAAATAGAAAAAAAGTTATTTAATTTTTTTTTTGTAGCGGCTTTCATCAGCCACCCTGTATGTCGTTGTGGTAAGTGACACACTTTTCATCTCTAGTAACCATCCACTTCAGATACTAATCGATTTCGGAGCAATTTCCAAATAGAAATTTAGTCCATGAGATTTTGTTGCGTAGTCCCGAAACATCGAGCTTATCACTCTTTGTATCCAGACTTATTTAAATGTATCGAAACGGTTTCCTATGCAAAATTAAGCTATAGAACATTGAAGAGACTCGACGATTTTCATCATTTTATTGATATATTCGCTACTTCAGAGCGTGATATATGTTTAATATCAAAATTAAAGCATCAGCATTATCGAAGTCACTATTTCGCATGCTTTTATGCTATACTATTCGAATCTTCAGCCGCCAGGCTTGCGTGTTCGCTTTTATCGGAAAAACTCTAAGATATGATGGTGTCCATTTCTGACGTGAGGTTAGATCATACTGAGACAAGCACATACAAAACTGTGAGAGAAGCGTTTCAATACGGAGCTTTATCTTTTTAAGGGCTAACAGGATTTTCTGAGGTAAACAATAGCCTTTTTTACAATTTTTTTATCTTCTATCTTCTTCTTCTATCTTCTTCTATATAAATACAAATGAATCGCCAAAATGTATGTACGCTCATAACTTTCATACGACTCAACCAAATTTGATAGTTCTTTTTTTAAAATGTTCGTTGAGGTTCAGAGATGGTTTCTGCGGAGAAAAAATTCGAATAATTGCTGGAAAACCCTTAAAAACAGCCCTTTTCTTTTTCTCATACAAACGAATGAATGTAACGCTAAGAGAACGGCTGAACCAATATTGATGAAATTTTCAAGAGAATGTTCTGTGTAAATCGGGGAAGGTTTAGAAATAAAAAAACCTGTATGCTTTTCGTGAGGAAAAGTCGGAAAATTGGATTATTCCAAAAAGATAATTTTTTCCATATACATTTTTTTATTCAATTTTTTTTTGTTTTGTTTTTCAATTATTTGAATCGTTCAAATTTTTCGTTTGTTTCAAAAATTATTCAGTGAAAATGTTATGTGTGTTGCACACAAAGTGATCAATTACAGATTGAAATTTGTTACGAAGCCACGAAGAGGTCGCGCTAATATCGGTCGGCGTTCTTTTTTGGCATCAACATAAGTACATTAGCAGCCTAAGGCACAGGACCGAGTACTCCCAGGATGCGATGCCATATTATGGTTCGCGTTCAATTAGCAAACGATCGTCACGATGTCACACGACGACTTTTCAAACAACAGATATGATGTTTGATGGACTTTAGCTTGAATCAACGTACATATAAATGGTGCTGTTAGATCATAGGTGTACTCTGTTGAGTGGCAAAAGAAAGGTTTGTGCACGCACACATTCTTCTTTGAATGGTGGATGGTGGTTACACCAGATCATATTGATGAAATCATTCAATCATGCGGAAATTCCTGATGCAAAGAATGTTCCAGTATTGTACGAAGTGATAAAAACCAATAAGGTTCATGGACCTTGCGGACACCACAATCCCACTTCGGTTTGAATGTCTGTCAATAAATGCACGAAACAGTATCCACGTACTTTTCTTTCGGAAACACAAGCTAGAATTGATGGATATCCACTCTATCGGCGTCGCTCACCAGACGACAATGGCAGAACATTTAGCATTCAACTTAGAGTGTAAATATCGAAGTTCACAACACATCAAAGTTGACAACATATGGATCGTACCATATTCGCCACTATTGTCTAATTCACATTCAAAAGTCATGTGAATGTTGCGTATTGCAGTTTGGTGTAATCAATAAAATACGTTTGTAAGTGCATGACCAAAGGAAGCAACATGGCGGTTATTGGTTTTAAACGACACGGTCGATACGTGAACTGAAATAAAGTGCTTTGTAGGATATTTCTTTTGAAATTCATGAAAGTTTTCCGACTGTTGTGCGTCTCGCAGTTAATTTGGAGAATGGCCAAAGAGTGTATTTCAACCCAGGGAATACAGTTCAGCCAGTGAAAACACCGCCAGCAACAAAATTAACATTTACGAGTTTTTTCTCAACTTTCGTTAGTGATCCGTTTGCGAGGACATTCGGAAATACCTTGATATTATACATGGAATGCATCGTCGAAGAAATAGTTAGACAGAAAGCAAGGCCAACCAGTAGATGAACATCAAGGTGTCTTATCAAGTAATGCAATAAGACGAATTTACATAATCCACCCGAAAAACGACGATTGTTTCTACCTTCGGTTGTTATTGATAAATGTACGTTTTACATCGTCTTCGCTACACCTTGGAAATGGGTCAATTCCAGTTGATACTTCCGGTGGTTCGATATCAATTCCATCTTCCCTTTATCAATTCACGAAGGATGAACTCATCACAAATGTTCGGACATTAGCTAAATTATCATAACTACGATTCCTTAAGTGCACGCACAATGTTAGTTGCCAAAAATACCGATGTTGTTGACTTAAACTGGAAGATTCAAAGTCAAATTCCGGGAGACTTGCGCTCATACAAATCGATTGATCGTTTTGACAATGAAGACGACGCCGTGAATTATCCAGTGGTATTCTTAAATTCTTTGGACAGGCTTGGTATGCCACCGCATCATTTGCGTCTCAAAGTAGGATCCGTCGTTATTATGTTTTGCAATCTTCATGCGCCGAATACAAGGGGGAGAATGCTTGATTCTACGAATTCCTTTGAGTTCTAACGATTTTCCATTTCAGTTCAAACGTATTCGTTGGAAAACCATCTTTTCTGTATACCGGAACAGAAACCAAAAAAAGTTGTTTATAAAGCTGCGTTACATTAAAAAAAAAAAATGATAAATTTAACTTTATTTTCGTTTCAAAATACATAATTTCGCGCAGGACAACGGCTGCGGGGTCAGCTAGCTTTTTAATAAAAAATGATTTATTTTGTCACAAACATACACTATCAACAAAAAAATTCTGAAATTTGTGGAAAACAAATATTTTAAACACGGCCTTTACGACGCCATGGCTTACTTGCCGGAGAGCCCTCTGAAAAGATGCACCCACGTTGGCAAGATAACCCCTTACAGTATCATCTGAAGTAAAGAATAAGTGTTTTAGTTAAAACCCTGACTTAGAACTTGAACTAAAGAAAAAACACTGAAAACTGGATATTTGGCACACATTTTCACAAAAAAATTAAAATTTCGCGACATTTCTTTTCAAATATTAATAACTTTCCGCCGTTTTCCAATAGATGTCTCTAGGATCAAGCACTGGTCGATTAAATCGTTTTATATCGATCTTGGACATTTGTGTCAACATTAACCCAACATAGTTGTAATCGAAAAAAATACTTCATCCAAGTCTTTAAGAATTGTATCTGACAAACCTGTATAAAATTTCATGATGATCGGTTGAGTAGTTCTCGAGAAGTCTTGCCAACCGATTTCAAAAATAGAGTTTCGAGAGAACTGCGTTTAAGGACGACGCACTTAGCCTACCTAGCCTCGAACGCACAAGTTCTCAAGGTTATATCGCCGAAACTTTTACTCGGATCAATGCAAATTTAGGACAATATTCTAGAGACGTTATAGAATTTAATAAAGCATAAAAAAATAGATTTTTTAAAACTCGTAAACACATGTAACCGCTTAATGCAATATGGTCAGTCTGAATTCATACAATGCGAGATACAATTTCCTATAGCCATCTATTGGAAAAAATAATAGATTTACGCGTATTTGTATTATTATTATATTACCATTATTCGCATATTGTTGAATTAAGAAAATTATCTATTTAGAATTTTAAAATATTATGTAATTCTTCTATCATATGAATTTCATAACTACAACACTTAACCACTAGAGCTTGTGAAATACATTTTGAAACAATAGTTTGACCAACAAACAAGTGAGCGTCAAGGCATTTGTTTAGGCATACACGGATATAATGTGCCAACGTATAATATTTTGATATTAAGTTTCATCGGCTTTTTAATTTTAGTGAACAAATATGGCTTCTTTTTTTGGTTTTGGTGAAAACATCCGCCCAAAAGTCATTTATTCATCATGAAATTTGATGAATTTTTATACACCTGCAACCAGTTGCTACAGAGTATTATAATTTTTTTTCACCTAACGGTTATACGTACCACCTAAAACTGAACGATATAGATATAGAATTTTACTTGTATATGTATATAAAAAAAGTTGAAATCCGGTTGACAGCCTGCCCGTTCGTGCAAAGGATAATGTCTCTTATAATTGTATGTCTGGATGTCAAAAATGGGTTGCATCGGACAAATAATTCCCTTAGTCCCCATACACTCGACATAAAGATTTTCGAACTTCCGGGTGACTTTGTACCGCATATATCGACCAATATGTGAGTTATCTCAATGAATATAAGAGAGCGTTAGTTAAATTTGAGCTAAAACTTGGCTTAGCCCCTATATAACTAAAATCAGGATTTTCGAACATCTGGCTGACTTTACTCTATATGTTCTATAACAAGTAATCATTGTTGAAAAATTTCCCCATTTGCTCCCATCTGACCGCAAGCCGAAGCCACCACCAATGGATCAGATCACATTCAATTATTAAAGAAAAACGTTTTTTAGTATATAGCCTGTCCTAAGTAGTTAATAATTTGAATAAGAATTTATAAATATACATATATATTTTTAAATATATAAAACCTACTTTCGTTATTCATTTCAGGAAAACACAAGAAAGACCTAGCAATTGCGATCTAAACAGTTTACTGAAACCACAAATCCTTCTGAAAGTGAACGAAACACAAAATGTAGCAGTTATAAGCATATATAAGACATAGTGATCTATCAAAATCTTTCTGTATAATTAAAAATATACAAAGTGAATAGTTTTATAAAGTAAAGCAACCAGAACACAACAAACAATTATAATGAAGTTCAGTAACGCGATAACACTACGTTGGATTTGTAGTTCGTTATTAGGCCTTATAACAGTCGCGGCCTGGCCAGAAATTCCTTCAAAAGGTAAGTTACGATAATTAAATAATTTTTATGATTAACAAAAGTAACAAAAAGATATTTTGATGTTTTTTTGTAAATTATATTACTTCAGTTAATTTAATATTTAGGTTAAATACAGAAGTGCATAAGACACATTCTTTTAACCACTTAATATAATACTATATATATAGATAAAATTTGTATATCTTATTAAAATCTTAATCTGCAAACAGCGACTTCTGGAAACTAAGTGTCCTTGCCATCAACTCTCAAACTTAATAAACAAATATCACGCTTAGTTTCGGAATATATCAACAGTTCCGAACAAAATTGCTGAAAGCATATCTGGAAATCTCTTTTACTCTCTCTCTACAGCTATCTTAATGGCATCTACTTCTATCAGAAAAACTGAAAAACACTACTGTAATACGGTAGCCTAAAGTTACGATTGATGGAGAGATCCTTACAGAAAACTTTGTACCAAACTTTGCTAATTATTTTGACCTAAGTATCTTCTATACGTAAAAAGCGACTGTTCCTCATCCGCATATCTCTCGACGGTATTTGGGCAGAGGCCTCCAAAAGTGGACTGTGTGATGGCAGGGTCCACGTTTTCAAGAATGCCGTTGAAGGAGGACAGAATTTCAGCGTATCTTCATTCGAAACGCTTCAAATACCCAGCCTCTCTGAGCCTCATAGACACACTCCGACATAAATTGTAGTGTAACAGCCCAATATTTCGGTCAAAACTTTTCTTTATCAGCGCAAAAGTCGGTCTGCATCAATTTCCTAATATTTTTGAAAGGACATGGCTGAGATATTCGCACTTAATTATGGTCATGCTTTCCAGAACGCGCTTACCAGCTACTTTTTTGAACCCAGCTATCCCCTCTCTTCTTGTCAATATTAAGCTCTTGTAGTAAGGTTTATTTTTAGTAATTGGTCCAACAGTGATGGTGATGTGGAACTGTTATCATCGCTATCGATCGTTTTTCAGCGGGCAAAGCAAATCAATGAACCAGGTATTAATTCATCGTACATGGGTATCCCAGACTATAACATATTATAAAATTATTACAGATATTTTGTACTTTGACGGTGCTTTTCAGTGTTGACAAGCGCGTAATGTTATATTCCTGCGTTGCACGATGGTTCGCAATATTTAGACATGCCTTGTACCTCGCATTTAGTTGTATAATATTAGCTGCATGTGTAGAGCCTAATATGTTTACAACTACGATGCCGTTATGCATATGAACCCAGTGTTGCATAAGCAGCTCATCAATGGTTGCTATAGAAATTAATCAGCTGTGCTTGTTGCTGGACAAAGCGCTTATTGTGTCACTTTGAATGCCGAGCAAATTCTCTAATTAAATGCCGTCAAAGGACGCGCAGCTAGTACATAAGCCAATTATAGTTAAATAGACGCGTATAGCAGTTGTCTTCCATATACTGAGCCTTGGTGATTGGCGAATCGTACAAACAAGTGGCATAATTATATATATACTGGCAAAATCAAATGGAGATAAAATAGCAAGCGGCAATACCAATTTAATGATATGTGCTCTCTTTTATTCAAATCAACAGGATAACTATAACTTTGTTAATGTTTGTCACGAAGAGTTGCTTTTATGAGAGAGAAGAGAGAAGTCACGCGTCGAGATAAGCTAACATATAAATAAGTGCTTTGACTGTTTATTCATACAAAGTACTCACTTTAATAACAAAAGAGAAAGATTCGTCTTAATTGGCGCTCTATTATTGTTTGAGTACTCACTCAAGCTTAGTGTCGATAAAACACACTGCGAGAGGCCTACAAAGGTTTCTTGAATCTGCTTAAAGTGTACTTATTTAACATCAACAACAGTTTCCGGTTAAAAGTATATTCCAACTTACAACAAACGAGTGAGTAAGCGATGAGTTAAGAGTAACTCATAATATGTAATATGAAGTGAGAACCAATCCGAACTAATCAAACTTTAAATGATACAACTTTTTGACGGTTTATCTGCATTACCAAACTTTGTCCTATTTGATGTACAAAGCTCTCATTGAACAATGAATCAAAAGTTGAGAAGGAGAGCATTGAGTTACAAACTTAAGACCTAATTCTCTGGTTTCAATAAAGATTTTCCACAACTTATTATCCATGTATTATTAATCAAGTATTTAATGGATAAATTTGGGAGGGGTACGAGTCAGTGCGTTCGAAATCTTGGGCCTCAATTGCTCAGATTATAATGGGTACAAGTGCAGGGTTTATAGAAAACTTCAAATGATGGGTTAAAAAAAGGACTCACATATATGTAACAAGTTTACCTTTATAAGGGGTCATCCATTTCGAGGCTTCTTACATTTTAAAGGAAAAACTTAGAAACTTCTAATTTGATGGGGAATTTTTATCATAATACGAAAGAAAATTCTTTGGTATTTCTTTTTTAAGATCATCTTTTTCTTTTTTCTAATCTTGGCCGCGACTACGTCTCAGATGGTTCATCCGTTGAGTCCACAAGTCTCTTTTGAGTTCAACTTTACACCGACAAGGGCATTCGCCATGGACAGGAACAGATGGTAATCAATTGGCGCTATGTCCGGGCTATATGGTGGATGCGATAAAACCTCCCATCCGAAGCTCCCGTAGCTTTTGACGAGTCATCAACGAAGTGTGTTGTCTGGCGTTCTCCTGGTGGAACACCAAACCCTTCCTGTTGGCCGATTCTTGACGCTTCTGGTCGATCACCTGCTTGAAGCGGTCCAGTTTTTCGCAGTAGATGGTAGAATTAAGCGTCTGACCATATGGGAGCAGCTCATAGTGGATGATTCCTTCCAATCCCACCAGACACACCGCAAAACGTTCCAGGTTGACAATCCCGGCTTGGCCACTGTTTGGGACGATTCACCGACCTTCGACCATGAGCGTTTTGGCTTGATATTGTGATCCATTTTTCGTCGCCAGTCATCATCCGCTTCAAAAATGGGTCGAGTTCGTTCAGTTTCAGCAGCATATCGCAGGCGTTTATTCGATCCAGAAGGTTTTTTTGCGTCAAATCATGCGCCACCCAAACATCAAGCTTTTTTGTGTATTCAGTCTTCTGCAGATGGTTTAAAATGGTCTCTCCCGTCTTCTGGGTGATTTCACGAGATGCCACATGTCGGTCTAACTCGATGTTTTCCATGATTTGATCGGTATTCGTCGTCACAGGTCTTCCGCCGGCTGGCTTATCCATGGTGTCGTTTTCACCCGCTCTGAATCGTCGAAACCATTCGTCCGCAGTTCGAAGTGATAGAGTACCATCCCCCAAAACACCATTAATCTCACGGAATGTTTCTCTAGCGGATTTGCCTTTAACGAAGGAAAACTTTAAAATAGCGCGAATTTCGGCGTTAGTGAACTCCATGTTTACACGTCTATAACTGTTGAACGCAATATCCAAACTAACCATAGCGTCGCCTTGTAGGTTATGTCGAGACCTTTCAAAGATGTATAGAATTGCCAGATACGAGTTCTATAGCGCTTTATACATAGCCGCGAAATTCAAAGACAAAAAGGGGGAAGGAACATATTTGACAACCTAGTATTATTATTTATTTGCAATGCCAAATCGCATTTAGGGATGCCAACATGAAGTAATTTTAACTAAATATTACACCCACCCGCTATAAACCCAACACATGCGCAAGTTGTTGAATAATTCACGGCAAACAAATGACGATTGCTTGAATAATAAATAATTTGCACAAACAGGCGGCGGCTTCAAGGCAACGATGGGTAAGAAGGGAAAAATCGAATTTTAATTTTCGATGAAAAATAACAGTAAATTTATTATAATTGCCAGTTGGCGATGTCAGGCAGCCAACGAGTCGGGCAATATGTGTGCGTTTGTTTGTGGTAGTGGTGGGGGGGAAATACAAATTTCAAGTGTGCAATGTGTGAAAATTGGTAATTTTTCATTGTGGCAAAACATGCTGAGCCAACCAAACAAAACACAACAAAAACAAACAAGTAAAGCATACATAAAATCCTACTAATACCTATATGTATGTATATATGTAACTACTAGGAAGGCATTTGATATAAAAAAAGTGGAAAAGTTGTTTTTATATAGCCAATACATGTGTATGTGTGTATGTACCATGTAGCTGAACTAGCGCTTCGGGCATTCATTCATGCTCACCAGCACACATATCTACAATCCACGGCAGTGGAAACATATTGTACACTTCGCTGTCAGTGATAACGAAATAAATTATGTCAATATCAATAATTCAAATTTCCATGCCATAATTTATACGCCACATTTAAGTAGGCAAAAAACTATGTGCGAGAAGTATTTGCATTTTGAAAAAAATTTAAAAGTAAATATGTGAAATTAAATAAAAGAATGGTCAAATTGAAATATTAAACTAGACAACGGTATAAAATTACGGTAAAAAGGGGATTGGTTTAAATGTGAGCATGTCACAAGGTGAATCAATTTTTTTTTTTCATAGTCACACAGACATAATTATTTCTAAGGTATGAAATACGTGTATGTACATTGTGACAAATCAGTACCCGAAAATTGTAAGTAAAACGCAAAATATTTCATTATTTATCAATATTTATTTTGTCGCAAAGCAATTCCAAACAAATGTAATATACTTATACTCATCATTTTTCCAGTTCACAAATACTCTTCCTAAGCACTTTTTGGGTTGGCCTTCAGATCAGCTAATTTTGTTTTATCTCCGCGATTCACTGAAAAAGGGTTCCACGGAGCGGCAATTTCAGTTTGAGGCACAAGAAAAAATTACACGGAGCCAAATCTGGTGAATGCGGTGGTTGATTGCTGGTATACATTGCGTTTTTATACTCTCGCAACAAAGTTACTAAGGAGAGTATTATAGTTTTGTTCACATAACGGTTGTTTGTAAGTCCTAAAACTAAAAGAGTCAGATATAGGCTTATACATACCAAAGAGATCAGGGTGACGAGTAGAGTTGAAATCCGGATGTCTGTCTGTCCGTCCGTCCGCCCGTGCAAGCTGTAACTTGAGTAAAAAATTTATATATCATGATGAAACTTGGTACACGTATTTCTTGGCTCCATAAGAAGGTTAAGTTCGAAGATGGGCAAAATCGGCCCACTGCCACGCCCACAAAATGGGGAAAACCGAAAACCTATAAAGTGTCATAACTAAGCCATAAATAAAGATAAGAAAGTGAAATTTGACACAAAGGATCGCATTAGGGAGGGGCATATTTTGACGTAATTTTTTGGAAAAGTGAGCGTGGCCCCGCTCCCTACTAAGTTTTTTGTACATATCTCGGAAACTACTATAGCTATGTTAACCAAACTCTATAGAGTTGTTTCCTTCAGGCATTTCCATAAACAGTTCGAAAAATGCAGAAAGTGGATAATAACCACGCCCACCACCAATACAAAAGTTAATTTGAAAATCAAAAAAACTGTGTTAAACCACAAACAAAAAACGTCAGAAAAACTAAATTTTACGGAAGGAATGGCAGAAAGAAGCTGCACCCAGGTTTTTTTAAAAATTGAAAATGGGCGTGGCGTCGCCCACTTTTGGACCAAAAACCATATCTCAGGAAATACTCGACCGATTTCAATGAAATTCGGTATATACCAATGATGATAGCGGAATAAAACTTTACACAAATACTGTATTTGAGCTGAGGTATCCCTTGTGGGAAAATTGTCGTGATCGGACCATGACTTTTCAAGGTTCCTGATATCGAACATGAAGAACTCAGTTCCTAACCTAACCTAACCTAATTTTTCATCGAAAATATCGGTAAATCTCTCAGAATTTAATTCTGATTAATTTTACAGCAAAAAAAAAATATATGTAAATGACGGAAATGAAATCTCGATTATCACTTTATCATGCGAGAGTAGAAAATGTTCGGTGACACCCGAACTTAGCCCTTCCTTACTTGTTGACTTTAAATTCGGTCACAAGCATGGCTGGATGCGATGGTGCATTAGCCTCGTAAAAATCCATAAACCATTCTTAAACAATTCCAGCCGTTTTCGACGGATGTTCTCACGCAAAATCCTCAATATGGTCAAAGGGAACTCTTTTATTGACCGTCTGTTCCACGAGCATCACCTTGATTTTTCAGCGGCTTTGGCGTGGTTTCAACTCGTTTTTTTCCCTGTATTCTCTCATGCTCATAAATTTATATCTCAACAGCATGTTATTATGCTCTCCATGAATATGGGATTTTAATTCGCACGCCCAAGCTTGTCAAGAAAGACTTGTTTATGACACTCTTTTGGAAAACAAATCAGCTTTATCGAGGCGAATTAAGCAAGAACGCGTTTCATAACCAAAAAATCCAACAAAATCATTTGAATAGATTTGCGAGAGATCTCGAGCTTTCTTGCCGTCTTTCTAACGTTTGTTTCACTATTTTTAAGCAACATATTTTTCACTTTTTTAGTATTTTCATCACTTGAAGAGGTCGAATGTCGCCGAGAAAGATGCATGTGTTGAACGATCTCTTTCGAATCGTCTTTGAAGCACAATACTTCTGCAGCATCTCCAGTATAGAAGCAAAGAATAAGACTACTACTAAGTTGCTAGCTCTACTATGTTTTGAGTTTTCACCAATGGAGAGAAGCTCTCAGATTCGGTAATGTTCCATTCAAGCCTGCAATTTCACTGAGACTGGCAGTAACCTTAATAAAGTCTTGCTGTATTTGGATGATTGTATTTTCACTAATAAAGTGTCCACAGCAGAAATAGTTTTCATAGAGTTCAATCTGAATGCTTTCTGAAAAAAACTTCATAATAAACTAGTTAAAGGAAGCTCACAGCTTCGGAAAGTACAAACTCTGGTAAAATCAGAAAGACCAATACAAACATTTAATCGATTATCTTATTGATAATAATATTGTCCATATTTTTAGATAAGAAAATCGCTATCGAACGATCCAAGCCTCGCCATGCTGTTGGTTGGATTTTAGCGTTCAGTTTCCAAATTTGAGTTGGATTATTGAAATAGTTTTCAAAGCAGCTGATAATTTTCAGGAAATATACGAGTATACGCATGTGGAGAATAAAATGTTCAAATTTTGAAAGCCTTTACAAAGTAATGTTGAGGTTGTGGACAAGCTATGGGTATTTAGGTGTTTTATAATAAATTGCATAATTCAGTTAATAACCCAGAAACAAATTTTCAAATATTTAGTAATGAAATGGAAAAGAAGTTTCAAAAAAATAGTGTTGGTACCTCATACCTATCGTTGTTGAGTAAAGAAACGAGACAAATAAATAGAGAGAGAAAAGTTTTAAAAAATTTCGAAGCTCACAAGCATTAGGAAACGTCGGTGATCATATAACATATATAGATCTATATCAAAATGAACAGCGTGACAAGCTGAGTTGATTTTGATTTTCAGTTTTTGAAATGTTGATTTGAAATTTTGCACACGCTGTTTTCGTGGCAAGAAATTGACCGAACAAAAGCAAGATAAAGATGTTTTACTCGTATACTAAAAGAAGTGTAACCGCGGTGTAGCTTGAAGACTTCCTTAGCGCACTCAGCGAACACCTTACATCTCCAACATTACAAAAACACATTGCACATCTGCATGTGCGCACATATTTAATCTTGAGTTAATGTATGGAAAAGTATTGGCAATATTAATTTGTGTTGCAAGCAGGCATCCATATAAATTATCATTTAGCAACAGCCTTCGCAGTCGGTGGCAAATAAATAAATGCAAATATATGTAACTAATAGCGTATGTACGTGCAGCTACTTTGATAAGCATCTACATGCTATCTCTGCGCTAACTGTATTTCAGTAAACACAGAAATTATGTTGCGTATACGCCTCGGCGTGCTACAACAGCATGTACACACACTGCCTGCCTTTGGCGCAAATTTATCTGCCATCACTATTACGTAACGATAAATTAATTGCATTGTTTAAGTGAAGAATTGGCGAAATTTTGTAAATTTTCAAACGCCTACGAAACGACATTTTCGAAATCAGAGTTAATTCACACAACCACACATGCATATATGTGTATTTGGTAAAGTATTTTCATATAAATTCACATTCTGCATTGCCGCAAGTGTGTGTGCGTGTGTGTGGTGCTTGAATGCTTGCAGCTAATTTACGTAGTCAGTGCACGAAAAAATGGAAACCATAAATTTGCGCGAGTTTAAATTTGCGTCAAATGAGTCACGACCGCAGGGCCACCGCAGTCAAACATATGTATTCACTTATATGGGCGTCGTGTTTTTATGCGCGCGTAAGTGCGGTTGACATTTTGCGGCTGCGAGTTCACACAGTTATTGCAAACATACGCATACCATTGCTACTAGGTGTACCCTGTAGGAAAGTTTTGTAGGTAAAATATTTCAAATACTTGAAAATGAACAACAGGAAAAAGCTTACAGTGATTCTGTTTTATTAAAAACTCAAGCCTATGGGTGGTACAAAACCTTCAAAGACGGTCGAGAGATCGTTGAAGACGACTCATTATACGATAAAAATATTAAAAAAGTGAAAGCCACGCTGATTGGGATTACTTTGAAAGCGACAAAATATATAGTGATGAATAATTAAATATTTTGCGTTTTATTTACAATTACCGGACACTATTTTGTCACAATGTATATTTTCCTTAAGGTTCTTACATGTATACTAACGGGTGATTTTTTTGAGGTTAGGATTTTCATGCATTAGTATTTGACAGATCACGTGGGATTTCAGACATGGTGTCAAAGAGAAAGATGCTCAGTAATGAATAGACTTACTAACGAGCAACGCTTGCAAATCATTGAATTTTATTACCAAAATCAGTGTTCGGTTCGAAATGTGGAATGGCTACGTAAATAAGATCATGCGAAAGTGCAGCCGCGGTTATCTAACGTTTCAAATAAAGAACCGATGAGATTTTGCTGCGTTAGAATCTGATAGCTTTATCGATTGTCCAGTGAGAATTTCATGAGATTTCATTGATTAGAAGTGAAATTATAGTGTTTTAAGTGTCAGTATGTTTGTGTTATCGATGCGAAAATGAGCTTCGAACAAGGAGACAACATTAAATTGAAAAAAAAACTTTTACCGAAACGTTTCAATTGATGAAACAAGCTTATGGCGATGATTGCCTATCCCGTGGCAGAGTGCACGAGTGGTTTGAACGTTTTTGAAGGGGTCGTGGGGACATAAATGACGATCAATATGTGGACCAATCAAAATCCTTGATCATCGAAAATTCCATCGAAACTATGCGCGAATTCATCAAAAATCAGCCAAAATCATCATTGAAATTCCTAAGTAAGAAAATTTGGTAAACGCGTTTCTTGGCTAAAAAGTAAGAACCAGTTCCAAGATGGACGTAATTGGAGTAATTGGGCACTTTTGTAAGGTATTCAATTCTGAGGAATATGTATCAAAAGTCAAAGCGATGCCATCAAATGCCTCTGAGCTACAGAAATTAATAATAAACAGTAAGGAAGGGCTAAGTTCGGGTGTCACCGAACATTTTATACTCTCGCATGATAAAGTGATAATCGAGATTTCATTATCCGTCATTTACATATTTTTTTTATTTTGTTGTAAAATTAATTAGAATTAAATTCTGAGAGATTTACCGATATTTTCGGTGAAAAATTAGGTTAGGTTAGGTTAGGCACTGAGTTCTTCGTGTTCGATATCAGGGACCTTGAAAAGTTATAGTCCGATCACGACAATTTTTCCACAAGGGATACCTCAGCTCAAATACCGTATTTGTGTAAAGTTTTATTCCGCTATCATCATTGGTTCCTAATGTATATATTATACAGAGAAGGCATCAGATGGAATTCAAAATAGCGTTATATTGGAAGAAGGCGTGGTTGTGAACCGATTTCACCCATATTTCGTACATATCATCAGGGTGTTAAGAAAATATTATATACCGAATTTCATTGAAATCGGTCGAGTAGTTCCTGAGATATGGTTTTTGGTCCATAAGTGGGCGACGCCACGCCCATTTTCAATTAAAAAAAAAGCCTGGGTGCAGCTTCCTTCTGCCATTTCTTCCGTAAAATTTAGTGTTTCTGACGTTTTTTGTTAGTCGGTTAACGCACTTTTAGTGATTTTCAACATAACCTTTGTATGGGAGGTGGGCGTGGTTATTATCCGATTTCTTCCATTTTTGAACTGTATATGGAAATGCCTGAAAAAAACGACTCTGTAGAGTTTGGTTGACATAGCTATAGTAGTTTCCGAGATATGTACAAAAAACTTAGTAGGGGGCGGGGTCACGCCCACTTTTCCAAAAAAATTACGTCCAAATATGCCCCTCCCTAATGCGATCCTTTGTGCCAAATTTCACTTTAATATCTTTATTTATGGCTTAGTTATGACACTTTATAGGTTTTCGGTTTTCGCCATTTTGTGGGCGTGGCAGTGGGCCGATTTGCCCATCTTCGAACTTAACCTTCTTATGGAGCCAAGAAATACGTGTACCAAGTTTCATCATGATATCTCAATTTTTACTCAAGTTACAGCTTGCACGGACGGACGGACGGACGGACGGACGGACGGACACACGGATTTCAACTCTACTCGTCACCCTAATTACTTTGGTATATATAACCCTATATCTGACTCTTTTAGTTTTAAGACTTACAAACAACCGTTATGTGAACAAAACTATAATACTCTCCTTAGCAACTTTGTTGCGAGAGTATAAAAACGCAATGAATACCATCGACCAACCACCGTATTCACCTGATTTGGTTCTGTGTTTGTTTGTTGCACAAACTGAAACTTCCGCTTTATGGAACCCGTTTTTAGCCGATCGAAGAGGTAAAACAAAATTCACTGAAGGAGCTGAAGGCCAGCTATTTTCCGTTTTATTTACAATTGCCGGGTACCTTTTTGTCACAATGTATTTATTTATCGCCTCAAGTCTCTTCGTCCAATTGCAACTTGTCGCATGACGCATGTCGCATTACAAGCGCTCTACATTTTGAAAATCTAGCCCGCTCCCTAATAAGTTTAGCACACCAAAATTATTTAGCAAGATAATCAAATTCGCTGAAGATAAATACTATAAGAACCCCTGCTGATGGAATGGATGGTGTGAAAATGAAATAAATCGAATTATAACTCCGCTCGCTCCCAGGGACATTACGTTTTACCACCGAGATGATATTAGATAGCTTTGTAAGACTCGGTGTTGAAATTGGCTTGGTACCGCTTAGGTAAAATACCATATCTCGAGACATCCTAAACCGATATAAATCAAATTCAGTACATGACATACATAACTTTGACATTTCTGTATCACACTGTGAACGGAAACGGGCGAAATAGGACTACAACCGCGCCTGCTTCCCATATTACACAACTTTAAATTCTATTTGATTCTTTCAGTTTCCTGTATACAAAATAATTAATATAATGGGATACATTTTTGCATTAATAATCCCTTTATAGTATGCCACCTTATGACCAAAAATTGTCCAAATCAAATCAAAACTGGTAAAGCCCCTAGGATACGAATACCGAATACGTTGACTCCAGTACTTATAGTTGACTTTTGACAGAAAATATCGGTTAATATGTAAGATACATAATTGAAATTCAGAGAAAATTCTTGCCTGATTATAGTTTGTCTGCGTCTACAAAAATGAGTGTAGTCTGCTAAATACTGCACTGAGCTCCCATATACCTAATACAAACATTTTCGAACTTCCTGGTGACTTTATTCTGCACATATCAGCCAATATGTGAGTCATCTCAATGAAAATGAGAGAACTTGTTTTACTCATAACGGTGAATATGTTTACCTATTGAGCGAAAACTTGATCTAGCCCCCACATTACTAATATTCGGATTTTCGAACACTCGACTGACTTTATTTCATATGATTGATGATTTTAAGTGAGAAACCTTGAAAGCATTTTATTGTGTGCCTGTGGCCTTTTAACTGCATGTAGCATTGACAACAAAATAGATAAAATCGGGTCAACGCTGTCTTCTGTATACCTGATATAAGATCTTCAAAGTTTCGTCAAAATAAATGAATGTACGAGTATAATATATATGGATATATAGCTTAATGCCAAAAATTTGTGAAATTGGTCTAAGAATTTCACAAGTTCCCATATAGTTCTACATATACTTATTTCCATTACTCTAAGAAACCTTATGCCATATATGGCGGTCATTATATCAGATTTCACTCGATTCGTGACAGCTACGGCAAATACCTTTCCTGACTATATGTAAATGCTTCTTTTATATCTCGACACATAGACCATACAATTTCAGTTGTGTACGTACCACATATTTGTTCGCCCGCTCACATGTGCCTGTGCAATGCCACGATTATATACTTGTTAATATATTTCAATTACTAATGACCCGTATAATTTTTAATTTTCACAAATTAACAAGCACAAGTTTCGTACTTCGTTTACAGCCATGCACACTTTTCCTTAATTATTATCCGCATGGCAGAGAATGCTTGAAGAAGCATGGCAAATAGCCTGTATGCAGCTAGAGACTACTGGTGGAACCAAAAGGCAGCCAACAACTAAAAGGCGAGACAAAGCACCACGAGGAGAGCATAAACTAAAGCAAAAAGGTAGTGTAGTAGAGGGAGGGCGGGAGAATGACAAGCGGACTAGCTAGTGGGTGCGGTGAGTGGGTGTAGGCTATAGCCAGAGGGCATCTAAATAAAAATTTCCGGAGTTTTTAACGCTATTTTCACTTGCTCTTCCCCGTTATATGTATAGGCACCCCCACTGTGACCTCTCGCACCGTTACATATTTTTCAACGTTTTGTTATGTTTTTATTTGACTCGCTGGCTGTGTCGCTTTGTCATGTTTTGTGCTCGTTTTCACACCATTTTCTTGGCCCATTTTCACTACGCCGCTGCCACACATGCAACGCTGCTTCCCTCTGGCCACGCTGTTCGCTTAACGCTTTCCGAGTACTTCAGCAAAGTAGCAACAATAATAACAAAAAAAAAAAAAAAATCAGAAGGAAAAAACTATGTTGCTTGGCTGTAGTGAATGGTGGCAGCAGGTGAAATTGTGAAATTGTTGTTGGGTGTGCGACCGTAACTTATTGTTGAGTTGATGTTTTGCCGGCGAGTATTATTGCTGTTGTTGGTGTGTAATATGGCACCCATAAACTTTTCTTCAAGTTCCCTTGTTAGCATTATTAATGCTGATGGTATTATGCTGCTTGTTGTTATTGTACTCGTAGTTTCTGTTGTCGTCCTTGCTGTTTGCTCCTTACTGCTGCTGCTGCTCGTTGCAATCGCAGTCGCTTTTGGTGACGTTCTCTGGTGACACCGTTGCTTTCAGGTACACCGTTGTTTACTCTCGTTTTTTGCTCTTGTCACTTGTTTCTCAGCTGCATATTTTGATGTGCTTTTTTGGTTTTGTCATTCTTTTGTTCTTCCTTTGTTTATTTTTTATTATATTACGTATTGTTGTGGGTCGCAGGGGCACCACTCCTCATTGTGTTGTTGCTGTTGTCGTCTTATAGTTTAATGTTATTTTCTTTTTGAGCTTTATTTTTAGATCTTCCTGGTTGCTGTTTTCGTTAACATTGTTTATCCTCGTTTGTTTAAAAGTTTTTGGAACGCATGTTCTTCATATTTTTTAATCCCATTTGACTGTTCTTGCACATTGTTTTATAGTATTTCCCATGACACTTTAAAATCATTGCCGTTCTTAGTTACTCTGGGCGACAGCAAGCACAACTTTCGTCCTTACCCTTACCGATGTCCCACTCACATCTGTTACTTAAAGTGCTTTATTTAGTGGGGTGCATATAGAATTCGCACAGAATTTGGAAACTTACTTGCTTGGAACTTCCTTAAGTAGTTGGCAGAGGGTGATATATTTTAACCAGACTAAAGGAAAAGCGGAATTTAAAATAACTTTGGAATATATTTTCTTTTTCAAACATGCTTTTAACTGTCAACCGAGCGGTTTTTCTAAATTGTTCCTTAATAGTAATCACTACACTGATCTAGAGTGATTTTGTTGCCATAGATATATGTATGTAGATCGATTTTTGATACTATATTTGTGCTCACAGTTCATGAAACTATCAATGATTATATAAAAGACTCATCAGAAAATAAATAAATAAAATAGCACATATATTTGCAAAGTCAGTTCTATTTCGAAAAATAAGAAAACATTAAAGAAAAAGAGAGAAAATAACTGCTTTTCAGAGCATTTCGTTTTTAATTTGCCAACTGGCAATCTCTTTTTAAGAAGCAGCAGTAATTTGCCATAATATGATTATCTCAACAAAGTAGTTGCCTATTTTCCTTCTCTATGAGATCCTCTTGGAACCGGTGTCTCTGAGTTTCTCTGTTTTTCATAATCATTTCCAAAATTATTCCACATGACCGCAAAGTTAGTTTTAATTAGTGCTCAAGTCTTCTAGAGTTTGAAGGTTTGTCGGCACAATTTCTTCATGTTTGGCTGTTTTCGTTATCTAGAATATTTTCACAGAACTTTTCAGTTT
This sequence comes from Bactrocera dorsalis, assembly GCF_023373825.1. NCBI lineage: Eukaryota > Metazoa > Arthropoda > Insecta > Diptera > Tephritidae > Bactrocera > Bactrocera dorsalis. The sequence continues at coordinate 22,378,131 of NC_064303.1, read as the reverse complement.
CGTTTTCCAGAACGGTGACAACCTTGATAAAATCTGCACCTTTCATTAACTTCCTTAATTAACACCCATCATCAAATATGCCAACTTTCAACTGTTCCATACTAAACAATGCTTCGGAAATGTTCGAAAAATGTAATTGAAATAATAACCTTCTCTTTAAACGCACTGAAAAATAGTTTTGTGATTCCCAACTTAATCAAATATAGGATATTGAGACCATATATCAAATTGTCAGGCAGTTTTTCAAGCTTTTTCAAGTTGATGTCTATATCATCAGTAAGTGTACTGAGGTTAGTTTGGCAAAAATCTATCACGAAAAACGTATTGCCAATCTCGGTGATAGTCAAACGGCACTCCAGACAAATCTACACAGTCATTGGAGGGTATTGAGAAGCTTTTCTAGGTTACCATGAGTAATATCGATGTCGGTTTTTAAATATTTCCGCAGAAAAGCTGTGAAACATACTGGTTGAATGCACCACAATCGCAATAAGTCCCATCTCCTGAGAGAGCATATCATATTTGTCAACCCAGGAGCTCTCAGATACAACTGGGATAAATGAATTGATGTGATAATAGAGGGAGAGTTCAGAATAGACCACAGGTTAGGATTAGGGCAGGTTAGGTTAGATGGCTGATCAATATATGTAATTCTTTGTAAAGCCATAGAAAAGAAGAACTTCTGTGTTCGAACTATAAATTAGAAAAACGCTCAGTAACCAATACAAATTTGTGCAGACGTTTCATTTCCATTAGTTAGCGGTTTCTTGCTAGCTCATCAGCTTTACAATTCCTGCGATTCAGCTGTGGCCTGGCTTCCATACCAATATTATCACAAAGACACTCGATGCTATTGATAGCGAGGTTAGGCACTCTTTGACCAGCCCTGAACGCACTGTTAATGAGTTCAAGGCTAGTATCGCCGCTCTGCTATCTGAGTGGATGGTCACTTCTCTGAAGGAGGCTGCACTTCTGATTAGTATTTCTACTGCTACCTTAATGGTTGCAATCTCGGCCAGGAAGACACTGCTATAGACCCCTGACAGTAGACTCGCCCACCAACCATCCCCCAAGCTTTGACTCATCTCCACAGGAAACAGTCTAACCGTGTGTGTGTGTCATATCTCATGAACTTGCTGACCAATCGAACGGCCTACAACGTGAAATTATCTGCTCACTGAAGTGTTCTCTCAATATATACATTGATTAATGCGATGGGTGGGAAGTGGCACTGTCTTGTTGGAACCAAATGTCGCCAAGATTATAACCTTCAACTTCAGACATCAAATCGTGGGTTATCATGGCGCGACAACGGTCATCATTGATGGTTACCTTCTCATCGTCATCATTTTTAAAGAAATATGAGGCAATGATTCCACCAGCCCACAAACCATACCTAATTATCCCTGCACTTGTTTCAGGTTTTGTCTAGGATAGTTTTTAGTACATTTAACGAATTTTGATTTTTCGTCTAGTCGACTCATTTTTAATGCTAGATGGTTGGACATTTTTGACTTCTCATTAATAAACCCACGTTTCGTCACCAGCAATAATGCGTTTGCTGAATGCTGAGTCCTCAGCTATGTTGTCAAGTATGTCTTTTGTGACCTCTACTCGACGTTCTTTTTGCAAAAGATGCAAGCCTTTTGGCCTAAAATTGACACGCTACATACCCGAAATATTAACAAAAATCTACTGAGTCGATCCATAAGAGACGTTGGAACACATCTTCCATATAAATGCAAATGAACCAACCAATGACAGTGTAGAATACATTTTACATGATTACAACCCAGGTGTAAAGAAAGCAGACACTACTTATACATGAGCGATTTCGGCGTCAATCAAGCAGCAACTATTGCAAGTAAGTATATATGTAAACATCGAAACGAGCGTAAAAGAAACATGAAATTTACATTTGCGCATTACTCTCATAGTAGCAGAAGAAGAGTAGTTATATTCATAAAGCCGATTTTTATTAACAACATCCTGCCGCTTCCACTTTGTGGCTTCCTGTCGTTCAACGCAATCTTATGATTACATACACCGACATTTTTTTTTGTACACCTGGCGGTGGTCGTCTGTACGGCCTTTTGTTTGTGGCGCAATGAAAGTTGAAATTATTCGACCTTAGGCGAAACGTTGCAAAGCTAAAGAGCATCATAATAGAAACCATTTAAGTAAATGCAACAATGCAGACAGAAATTATGGGTAACTATTTTTTGTTATTTTTGCGAAATTTTTTTTTGGAATTTTTTGGATTTCGTATCGCTGTCGAAAATCATAATACTTAAAAGCACTCAGCCATATTATTTCGCAACATACTTAAGTATGTGTGTTTGTGTGTGTGTTATATTTATTACTGTTATTGTTTACTGCCAACAAAGCATGCAAATGCCATTTAGTTCGGCTGTTCTATTAGAAATTCTTCTGTACTGTTCGCAATTCGGCAGCTCGCATTTATATAAGTATACAATATATACTATTAGCTTTGTCCAATACTACAAAAACGTGTCTACGTTGCTTTCAAGGTAAAAGAATCCGCATTTATTACTTAAAAAATGAAAAATTAAAGTAAGACAGAAAAGTTCCATTTGGTTTATTAGAAAAACAAAATAGACATAGTAAGCCAAAAAATAATGTAAGTTTGATTGGAAAACGTAGTTTCTCATTTTACATGCATACTTAGAGATGATTACAACAAAAACGATTTTTAGAAGAGTATTTCCAGAACACTTATAAGTTTTAACTTGTGTTATTCAGTTTAAAATACACCTGGAATTATATGATTCAATATTTTAAGGGCAAATCACTCCTTTTCCAAACAGGGGCTCGCTTCCATTCACTTACGAATCTCGTACATGTCGTTCTGAGAAAATTTACCTTACATTATTATGTATGTGTTTATGCCAACAGAAAGTAGGGATTTCAACAAAAATAAAGCTGCTGACAACTTTTCGTTACAAGTCGCCTTCCGAACTAAATCAAAATTGATTTTTCGCCCATCAGTTTTAATATTAGGTTGTCAAATATCCGCGTTTTTGCTCTTTATTCAATGCTTTTTAAAAAGTGTTACAGTGATCAGATTTAGTTCAAATATGCGACGTTCCTTTCTATAATCTTCATACCCCCCTCGTAGAAGCCGTCCTCCTTATTTGAAGAACACGGACAGCCACTTCCTTTTAGTTCAACTTTACACCAACAAGGGCGTTCGCCATGAACAGGAACAGTTGGTAATCGCTATGTCCGGGCAATATGGTGGATGCGATAAAACCTCCCATTCAAGCTCCCGTAGCTTCTGACGAGTGATTAACGAAGTGTGTGGTCTGGCGTTGTCCTGGTGGCCAATTCTGGACGCTTCTGATCGATCGCCTGCTTCAAGCGGTCTAGTTGTTCGCATTAGATGGAAGAATTAAGCGTCTGGCCATATGGGAGTAGCTCATAGTGGATGATTCCCTTCCAATCCCACCAAACACACAGCAAAGTCTTCCTGGCCGCAATCCCGGCTTGGCCACTGTTTGTGACGATTTACCGGCCGTCGACCACGACCGTTTTCGCTTGATATTATCGTATGTGATCCATTTTTCGTCGCCAGTCACCATTCGCTTACAAAATGGGTCAAGTTCGCTCCATTTGAGCAGCATATCGCAGGCGTTTTTAGGCGGATAGCGTTGCGTCAAATCTTGAGGCATAACTCAAATAATATTCCTTGTTACCATGTCGCGATATCGAGCACCAGTAACAGTAACTGTTTCACCAGCCTCATTTTCGAAAAAGTACACTCAACATGACCTTGATTTTTGAGCGACCAAACAGTGACACGTTTTGGATGGATTTGCTCTTCGACAATCATATGTATAGTAGGTTTTCAGAACTCTAAAAGAGTCAATTTTAAGCGATTAATAAACCCATCAATATGAAATTGTGCTTCGTCGCTGAGAATGATTTTGCTCCAAAAATCAGCAGCCATTTAAACGTTTAAAGTGTCATAATTAGGCCCTAAATTAAGATATAGAACTCTAATTTGGCACATGAGATCGCATTAGCCAAAGGCAAAATTCTGAAAAAGTGGGCTTGGCCCCGTCCTCTAATAGGTTTATAGAACATATATCCTAGACTACTAAAGCCACAACAACCAAATTGAGTCAGATGAAATCCTTTAAGCCCCCTTACTAATACAGTGTAAATGGTGGAAATCTCTCTCTTCTCCATATAATGGTACTGTTGAAAATTACTAAAGGGGTGATAAATCAGTAACTAAATACGACAGAGACATAAAGTTTTATGCTCGAGATGGCATGAGAGTGCTTTATTAAAGCCTTGTTGAAAATTGGAGGACGGGCGTGGCACCGCACGCTTTGAGTAAAATAACATATCCGACCGACAGACATTCTTCTCAGGGGTTATTAAAAATATTATTTGGAGTGGAGAGTAAAATTTCTTGCTTTAAGAGAAAACTAATTTTTTTCATTTAATTTGCTGTGACCAAGTGTATACAATTTTCCACAGTCTCTTTTCAATACTGGCAGTCTCTTCTTGTGCAATTGGTATAAGGTGTCCTACGAGTATTTGCTACTCTCCAAAAAATTGCAATTCGAAGATAAGAGCCAAAGGAAAGTTATTAAGCAAAATGCAACAGTGAAGAATAGATTGGAGACGAGATCGGAAGGAATTCCTACCAGACTCCGAAATCTCACCGGGTCTCGAAGCACTGCTACAATGTTTTGGATACTGTTTTCCAGGTTTTCTCTCTACGTGTGTTGAAATATTTAGGAATTACCTGTTTCCCGATTGTATTTTATTAACTCCGACTTTTCTACTCCACTACACTAAACCCCAACCATTCTCATTGGTTCTCGCAACCTTAGCTTTGTCGAGCTAATGAGTTTACTTTTGACATTTTGTGTTATTTTTATCTAATTGCTTGCTCAATTCCTTGTTTATTAATGTCCTTTTCGACTTACCGCTTGTGCGCTGACACATTTACCCAACCAACCGGACAGTTTCACTAATTTCGTTGATTTCGATTATACTCTTGATTTCATGACGCCGCTCACCCATTGCCGTAGACTTTCCGTCACTGCGTTTGTTCGTCCATTCTTGGGTAGACAGTGTCACCGTTTCTGTTTGCAGCATGATAAATTGTCACAGTCTGTTTACATTGTCGATTAGGCGAAGTGACCAAGGGCACACCGCGGCGTGTAATAACGGTATGAAAAGTCAGCGTTCATTTGAAACTAGATTGAGCATACAACCCAAAAAAAAGAAAGACTAAGTCCAAATGAACTGAAATAAAGTTGTAAAAGTTAAATAAATACGCGCGCTCCACCTGCGCGGCGTGTTGAGAAACTTTATTTGACTGCCATTTTTATAAAGTTGTTGTACAAATTTGAGTGCCCGAAATGACCACTTGGCTTTCAAAGTTAAAAATACTATATCACTTCATAAAGGCCATACAAATTACACTCGCATTGTGTTAAAAAAATACAACAACAAAAAATGGCGCTGCATAACAAATAGAAAGTTTTCCAATCTTTTTGTTTTGTTTACATTGTTGCCTCCATCATCACAGGTATGCACATAATTATTCACCACAAATTACTTCCAGCCATTTAAACTTGTCCGGTTGTTGTGCGTCAGAACTTTGTCGTGGTCGGTTGGGGGGAAGTCAGAAAGTTAAAGCAATTATGTGTTGCCGTGTGGACAGAATCGTCAAATGCCCAGCAGTGCGACTGGTGACAACCAAATTTTACGGTACATATACACACATATATTCGTAGTCATACGACACTTGTTCTAAATTAAAATGTGCAAATATTAAATGTCTGTATTTTGTAACGAATAATGCAAATTGAGGTGCGTGAATTCTGCATGGACTGCGTGTTATTGTTGCTACTAAATTAAGGGTCAGAAGACAATAATTTACTCAGCGATGAGCTGAAAAATTGCGCGCACTTGACTTTCTATTTAAATATCGTATTTTTTTCAAATTAAAATCGAATAAAAGCAATGAAGTTGTGGTGGAGCACTAAATTCTGTAACGCTGGCAGGAAAGGATAGCGCACTGTAGCGAGAGCTAATATAGAAATTTTCGACACTGCTTTGTGTATAACAAATATGATTTAACACAAACAATGTAGAAGGTTGTCACCAGTGTAAGAAGTTGTTATTTGTTATTTATCAAAAATAAAGGAGTAAGTTCGGGTATAAACGAATCTTCCATACTTTCTCAATTTGAAAAGATCAAATCAAAATCTGAAATACATGACATCATATGTTAAAACCAAACAGGAGTTTGAAATTTCCCTATATTTCCTATCAATTTCCTTATATGACTCATGTTTTGACCCGATTTGGATAATGGTTTTGTTATTGTGACATATCCTTACCAAAAATAGACACTATTAGAATTTCATTAAGAAACATCATAGATTATTTAATAAATAAGGTATAAAATCAAGTGGATCATTGAAAATCCCTATATTAGGTTGTCAAATATCTCCTTTCCGCTTTTTTGTTCTTTATTCAAAGCTTTATAAACAGTGTCACAGTGATCGGATTTAGTTCAAATATGCGCCGTTTCGTTCGATAATCTGTTTCCTTCTAGACGGCAACTTCATAATACCCCCCTCGTAGAAGTCCCCTCCTAATTTGTGAAGAACTCGGACAGCCACTTTTCACAAGTCTCTTTTGAGTCCAACTTTACACCAACAAGGGCGTTCGCCATGGATAGGAACAGATGGTTATCACTTGGCGCTATGTTCGAGCTACATGGTGGATGCGAGCTCCCGCAGCTTCTGGCGAGTCATCAACGAAGTGTGTGGTCTGGCGTTGTCTTGCTGGAACACTGCACCCTTCCCGTTGGCCAATTCTGTACGCTTCTGGTCGATCGCCTGCTTCAAGTGGTCCAGTTGTTCGCAGTAGATGGTAGAATTAAGCACCTGGCTATATGGGACCAGCTCATAGTGGATGATTCCCTTCCAATCCCACCAAACACACAGCAAAACCTTCCTGGCCGTCAATCCCGACTTGGCCACTGTTTGGAGTGATTCACCAGCTTTCTTTCACGACCGTTTTCGTTTGAGTCGTATGTGATCCATTTTTCGTCACTTGTCAGCATCCGCTTTAAAAATGAGTCGAGTTCTTTCCGTTTAAGCAGCGGGTAGCTCCAGCGGTTCGCTCCAGAAGGTTTTTTGTGTGAAATCATGCGGCACCCAAACAAAAAACTTTTTTGTGTATCCAGCCTTCTGCAGATGGTTTAAAATGGTTTGGTGACCAACTCCAATCTTCTGGGCGATGTCAGGAGATGCCACATGCCGGTCTAACTCGATGCTTTCTATGATTTGTTCGGTATTCGTCGTCACAGGTTTTCCGCCGGCTGGCTTATCCATGAAATTATTGCCTAATTACTTCCAGTTTAGTCAAGAGGTAGTACTGTTATTAAAAAATATTATTTCATAGTTTCAGTAAATTTCTTACATAATGGTCGATTGATGTGATATAAAGTCAGACGGAAGTTCGAAAATATATGGTCATACTACTATTAGCAAAACCGAGTAAGACTTTGTTCATTATTTTAAAATTCTTAATTTATTACTCAAAAACAACGTCGTCCCCTCAAAGTAATCTTCCAATCCTGCAAACAGTAGTTAAAGCCAATTTCCGGAATAGTTCGAAAGCATTGTTTGACAGACGTTAACGCTATGCTGTTTTTTATACAATTCATCTTACAATTAACAATTTACCCCTCAGTAATATTTGGTATAGGAGAGCTAAGGGTAGTACTGACTTGAATTTGCCCATTTTCGGCAAAAGAACATGCTCTCATCACACAAATATTCTCTTTAAATTTCAGTACGCGAAATCACATATTGACCGATATATTCGGAGGTCACCGTAGTCCACACATTTGGTGTATGGGTACTGAAAGGTTATTACGTTTTAACCTAAATTCTTGTTCTATTATGTAGAAAATAGGCGTGGTTTTCATCGGGTTTCACACATTTTCATGGTGTATAATAGAAATGTTTGGAAAATCTCATACACTAAAATTAGTTGAAATTGGTCTAATAGTTTCTGATATATAGGATTTTCCTAAACAGTTTCGGGATTTAACTTTTGGATTATCTCAAACTCCCGCATTCGACTATAGAATCTATAGTTGAAAGTTATTTGATGTACTTTAAAACTCAACTTGAACCACAACCGTGGTAAATATTGAATCTGCATTCATTCGGCTTCGAAATTAAAAATAATACGGAGAGAATTTACGTTCGAAAAACTTAATGCGTTTTTTGAAATCTGTGTTAACCTGTTTTATCCCTAGTAAAATGATTTTTGTCGATATCCCTATGGAAAGAATGTCGGATCGAATATCTTTAGACCCATGTAGTTTGCTTTTGCGGTGTACAGGATAAATCAGTATATGCATTAGCTTCCAAAATATTTATAATATACATATATGCTTTTTCATTTCAATGTGGGGCTGGTAAGAAATTACATCAATCGGCCTCTTCTTAATGCTAGTTTTTGCAGGGATCCGAAGTATCTATTACATTTACTGGTGCATATCTAAAATTTCAAGTGAAAGTTTAACGCGGCTTAGTATACGACTGACCTCAAAGTTACCCGGCTGAATGGCCCCACCCCTGTTCTTCTTCTTCGACTGACTTCAAAGTTCCTTGGCTGAAAGGCCCAACCACTGTTCTAGAAACTTGATTTGACTATTCGTCAATTCGTTTGTAACTGTGCACTTAAAATCGATACATATCCATAAAAGAATCCACATTAACCTATAATATAGAATTCTGATGATTTCTCATACCATATCCAGTATTGTCCTTGACTGGAAAGCCCATAGCGTTTAACTTTTCTGAGTTTTTTTCGCAAATGGTATTTTTTTCGGCTTATGCTCTTTATAAAAGTCGGTTGACTATGACCGGAAGCAACTTCATTATTTTCACAAATACTTTAATTTTTTTCTGATGTTTTTCGATATAATGTGCCTTAGGTGATGATGAACATAATTTGTTTCGCCTTTTTTCATTGTTAACACATGAGAGATGTTCTAGTTGATCTCGACATTAGATATATGGCTACAATAGATATATATACCAAGGTGTCTTCTAAGCAATTTTGACAATTGTTATCTAGTGACAGTTTATTTACACTATATATTGTCTGATTGGGCAATAACGGCAAATTAGTAGTGTTTAGAGCATGTAGTGCAATACTACAACTTCAACTAAGTTAGAAGGATCTTGTAACCGTTCAAAGCTGGCTGTTGACCAACGCTGGCTGAACTCACGTGAAACAAATCCGTAAACCGCATGAAAATTTTGGATCTCCGATTCCCACCAGTTGATTGGTTTGCTGATTAATGACTCCACTAAAAGAAGTTGTACTCTGCCTCAGTACATTTATACTTTGTGAAGGCAATCTTCAAGATGAGTGCTTCAAACAAAATTTCAGCAATGAAGACGAAGTTATGAAAACTTTTAGTGCATTAGTGTGGACGAAAAAATTTTAAATTTAATTGTCTAATGATCTCTTTTTTATCTTCACATTTCTATCCCACTTTTTTCACTGACTTAAGCTCATAAAAATATTATTGCGTTTATTACGAGCGTCAAAGTCGTAAACTTAATAAACTACTGACATCCTAACCCAACTTTATGAATCTAGTTATACTAATCGCTACACATATGCAAATAAACTCTCGGGGAGGGGTAAGCAAATAATAGTGTCATTTGCTTTAGTGTTTCACCACTCCTCCGTTTTACTATAAAGAGTTTCATATGAAAGACCATCATTGGCTCTTATCCTTTTGCACTCAACGCAGCAATAAATTTGAGCCGTTTTTTCACCTCTTTAGCCAGCTCAGCTGTTGTGCATGTTTGCGCGTGAGTTTGTGTTTGTTAATTATATACATATCCATCCCACGTGTGTTAGCGCCAATTGCAGGTTGTAGCCAAACACTTTGGTAAAAACCCGTAATTTTTTTATCGCTTCATGTGGGCGCGTTGGTGTCAAAGTGTTAATGACTGGGTGTGCAAACGCGGATTAAATATAACCAATAATTTTCTGACGGTGGACAGTGACCGCATGAACACAAATGCACCACTAAACACACGATTTAAGCTAGAGAATTAAGGACACTGTGGGAATTTTAGTTTATCGAAATACATATATATGTATGTATATTCGGCATTAAAGTAGCATTTGTCCTTAAAAATGTTTAACAAAAATATAGCAGCTGTAGCTGAAAGTTTACACGAAAATCGTGGAGCGTCGATTCGGCGGCATTTTCAACAACTCGGACTGACGTGTGGAACCACTTGGGGCATTTTACGTCCAGATCTTAAATCGAAAGCATACAAAATACAGCTTGTGGACTAAGCCACTCAACCTTCTTAAGCAACATCGCTTCGCTCTATATGCTCTTGAAAAGTTCCTACGTTTTCGAGCCAAATTTTGTTCCGCGATTGGCCTCAAATTCTGGCTCAATGGGTATATACTTGTAAGAAAGCAAAATTACGGCAATTGAATGAAAAGAAATCTGAAGAGATTCTCAAGAGCTGCCATTTCATCCAAAAAAAAAAACGGTTTGGTGTGGAGCGGTGGAATTATTGGTCCACATTTTTTCTAAAATAATGTCGGTGAGAACGTAACCGTCAATGGCGAGCAGTATCGCGCCATGATAACCGAATATTTGATGCCTGAATTTGAAGCTCGTGATATCGGCGACATGTGGTTTGAACAAGACGGCGCCACATCGCTTGGAGAGAACAAAGCGGTGAGCAGATAATTTCACGTTTTGAGCCGGTCGATTAGCCACCAAAATAGTGTGATATTACATCGTTAAACTTTTTTCTGTGTGGATAAGTAAAATCTAAAGTTATGCTAATGATCCCGCCTCGAATCTGTCTTAAGAGCGGAACATGACGTTTACCATTCGCCAGATACCAGTCGAAATGCTCGATCACTTCGCTTATGACTCGTCCGAAGCTACGGGAGCTCGAATGGAAGGTTTTATCGCATCCACCATATAGCCCGGATATAGCGCCAAGTGGTTACCACATATTCCTGTCCATAGCGAACGCCCTTGTTGGTTTAAAGTTGAACTCAAAAGACGCTTGTGAGTAGTGGCTGTCCGAGTTCTTCGCAAATAAGGAGGGGCTTCTGCGAGGAGGGTATTATAAAGTTGCCGTCTAGATGGAAACAGATTATCGAACGAAACGGCACAAATTTGAACTAAATCCGATTACCTCTGTTAATGACGGTAGCAGCGATTCTAAAGTTGAAAGAATAGTACTTGAAAATCGTGGCATTGTCTTCGAAAAGTGGATCTCAGCAACTGCTTTGGATATACTACACATTTTGATTACTACAAATAGAGCTCAAACTTTTGCAAAGACGACGAGTGGACATCGCCAAAGAGATGCGTGAGAACGTAGGTGAGATTATCAGCTACATATAATCAAACGAATAATTACTGGTTAGGAGACGTGGATTTATGAATATGACGTCTGTTCAAGAAAGCAGCGAAAGGTGCTCCAAAAATGAGCTGAAACCGAAATACCAAAATAAGAGTCGACGATTTATTTTATTAACAATGAGTGGCTTTTGATTCAATAAACTAAAAGATGTATACCTTTGGTGACCACTTAATGTAGGCCTGTAGCTGATCTCCCGTAGGATCTTCGGAACAAAGCGTACGGCGGCGAAGAAAATTTTTCCGCTTAATTTTATGTCAAATCCGAAAACCAAAAAAAGGGCTATAAAGCTAGACAAGACTATGATATTTTGAGAAAATAGCGGTTTCTCCAAAAATATTAGTTATTTATGAAAAAAATTTACACTTGAAAAAATATTAAAAAATATCTTATACTTTCGATCATTGCCTTACAGATATATCTACGAACATCGTGTGAAAATTTCAAGTCACAAGAGAATATAACGCCTTAATTTGTCCTCTGCCAACTTATTACCGCCGTCAAAAAGCTTGTCTTCACACTCAAAAACATTGTCATAGTTATTGTCTTACAACAACAATACAACTACTGTTAATATTACATAAGATGGAAGCACTAAAATTTCTCGCTCATGTCATGATAAACCCCTCCGCCGTCATAGCCACCCCCATCCGCTGTGCACACGCTTGTCGCTCGTCGTGCGAACGGCATAAGACCCTTGTTCAGCTTGTGCCACAATGTTGATGGCAATTAAATGTAATTTTAAATGTTCTTTACACCATAACATCAATTAAATTCCTTTATCTAATGACCAATACAAACGCACACGCGCACAGCTGAGCAACTTTGCAGACATGCTCAAGCACATACACACACACATATACATATACATATTTATAGAAGTATATATACCCGCTTCAGTAAATTATTGCGCAAATAAGTCGACATTAGGAAGGCTAATCACAAACTGTTTACCCCCAAACGCTCCAATTGAGCTTTAGCGCCATTCAAACCACGACCACTACAAGCAAACATACACACACACATACATACATATGTAATTGTGTGCGTGAATAGTGTCCCATCAGTGTAGTCATTTCACCGCTTGTGTCATTTGTTGTAACTGTAACGATGTTTATTCGTGTCATGCAACAATGTAATTGCCACTGTCTTTGTCATTTCCGTTGCACATAAAAAATGAGGAAAAACGCCAAAATGAAAAGCAAATTTGTAAGTGTGTATGTGTGTATGTGCGTGTGTATCGTAACTGTCGTGAAGGACATTGAGTTTGACGATAATGGCCAAGACCAAGTCCGCCACACATCGACCTCAAAGTCGCCATCAGCGAAAGCGGCGACAGCATTGCGGTACGCTACAGCAACAACAATTACACCAGCATTGTTGTGGCTTAGCAAATTGTCGCTGGCATGTCGCATGGCTGTGTGTGTGCGCGTGTTTGTAACTGTAAAACAAGAAATGATGTGTCAGCAAATGAAGTTGTAAAGGCCAAGTTGTATGCAGTTAATCGACGTCGCCGCTGTGTTGGCGTATTCCCTTTACTCAACAGTTAGCTGTTGCTGATGTTGTTGTTGTTGTTGTCGTTTTCATCATAAAATGTAAGTTGACGGCACGAGGGCTCCATTCAAAAGCTTTAAAACTAAACTGTGGGGGAAAACAATTAGTGGCGTTATATTAAGGAGTGTGTGGTCGCTTCAACAACAAATTGAAACTCCAATGGTTTCAGAACCCAATGTGCGGCAACCCCTAAATTTTTTTTTAAGGAAAATGTTAGTGAGATAGAAAAGTACAAGAAGGACTTAAGGCCGAATAAAAGTTTCGAAAATAAAAACTGCTTGTTCAGTTTGCCGATTAACAGCGCCAGTTCGATACGAACTCAAAATGTAATCAAAAAAGTAGTAGGAGTGTGAAAAGAGAGAGACTCCTCTGCTTTAGAAAGACGGAGGACTGGTTTCGACGATTCAGAGCGGGTGAAAACGACACCATGGATAAGCCAGCCGGCGGAAGACCTGTGATGACGAATACCGATCAAATCATAGAAAACATCGAGTTAGACCGGTATGTGATATCTTGTGACATCGCCCAGAAGATGGGCATTTTAAATCATCTACAGAAGACTAAATATACAAGAAAGCTTGATGTTTGGGTGTCGCATGATTTGACGCAGAAAACCCTTCTCGACCGAATCAACGACTGCGATATGCTGCTGAAGTGGAACGAACTCGGCTCATTTTTGAAGCGGATAGTGACTGGCGACGAAAAATGGATCACATACGACAGTATCAAGCGAAAACGGTTGTGGTCGAAGGCCATTGAATCGTCCCAAACAGTGGCCAAGCCTGGATTGACGGCCAGGAAGGTTTTGTTATGTGTTTGGTGGGATTAGAAGGGAATCATCCACTATGACCTCCTCCCGCCGTTTAATTCTACCATCTTCTGCGAACAACTGGACCGCTTGAAGCAAGCGATTGACCAGAAGCGTCCAGAATTGCCCAACAGGAGGGGTGTAGTGTTCCACCAGAACAACGCCAGACCACACACTCCGTTGATGACTCGTCAGAAGCAACGGGAGCTCGAATGGGAGGTTTTATCGCATCCAGCATATAGCACGGATATAGCGCCAAGTGATTACCACCTGTTACTGTCGTACAGTATGACGAACGCCATTGTTGGTGTAAAGTTGAACTCAAAAGAAGCTTGTGAGTAGTGGCTGTCCGTGTTCTTCGCAAATAAGGAGGGGGTCTTCTACGAGGGGGATATTATGAAGTTGCCGTCTAGATGGAAACAGATTATTGAACGAAACGGCGCATAGTTGGACGAAATCCGATATTGTTCTTATTTGTCTTATTTGCAACGAGTTAGAGGGACAGACAGACGGTCATTGTGAAATCGCCTCGGCTTGTCATGTCGTACATTATCTACAAATTTTATAGGGTTCAATTAGTATATTCAAGTACCTATGTATCTGTAAACGAATATGTTTTGGACCAAGTTTGCATAGACGAAGGAGGATGATATACTTGTATTTATTTCCAACAGTGTGGGTATCGTTCAAGCACTAACAAACGATTGCACTCAGATCATCAAATATTGTGATGCTGGCAAAATTAGTTCAACGGAAACGGAAATTTGTGCTATCAAGTGAGTAATATTCGATTAGCTAATCGAATGTGTACCTTATTACACATACAACTATACATCTAAATACAACAACAAGATAATGTACCGAAATCACAAATGTTAACAAACGAAGCAGATAAGACCTCTACAACAACAACCGCATATCGCACACCAAATGACCTTAAACGGAACTTAGTTTGAGAGCTGAGTCAACTCACCTTACTTCCGCTGATTTCAGCCACACTCCACAGTGCAGTGGCTAACGACTGCCCAATCGTAAGGTGTCAATCGATTTGATACCATTTCGACGAAATTTAGGAAAAGTTTTAGTGTCGATAAGTTTGAGGGTCATAAAGGCATTTTATGACAATAAACTTTCACCTTTCGCACTTTTACCCTTACTCACCTACTCACACACATACACATGAACACAGATACCTTTTGTCTGGCAGCTTTTTTTCTGCCGCTTGCATGTCGACATTAATGACAATGTAACTGTCTGTATGTCTGTAGGTTAACACAGTCATATATCCACCTGTTTAAATGTATGCTTGTCTGTGTGTGTGTGTGTGTGCAGCAGCATTGGAATTTTATGAGTTTTGAAGTTGTGCGGTCATAACAATGAATGTCCTGACATGAGGCCAAGCAGCAGTGTTTACGAAGGCGGAAGGAAGTGTTAATGGGCACTTTGGCTGGACAATGCCTGGACAAAGGTGGCACACATTAATGGCTGACAATTATTTATGATTGTAGGTAGCGTGCAACGGCTCGGTAACAACAGTGATAAAGGGTGTTATGTAATTGCAGCGTAAGTGGGGAAATATTGCGTTTTTTTTCGTTTTAAGGAAAGACCTCGTTGAAGTGTTTGAGCAGCTATAAAATGTTAAAAAAAAGTTAAAATAGAAAGTTAAGAATGTAAAAATTTGTTCCTTTGTTGTCAATTGTATATTGAAAATAAAAGTTTATTATGTCATTATGGGTCCAATAAACGCAATAAAGAGCAATAAAAGCTAATATCGTAAAAAAATACAATATACTTTTCCGCAAACTTAGTTAAAATTGGTGGTTTTAGTAACCTGTCACCAATCGATTATGGCTTTTTGAGCCTTTATCTTGTGCTTGAACTTGCGAAATAATTTTTTTTATTAATAAGATTTTCTTTGCCGAGCTCTTGTTGGTATTCGATGGCAAGTTTTTCTGCCATAGAAATTCCTGTCTTGTAACTGTTCCTGTCTTAGTTCGTTTATTTGACACTCATGGATTTATCCGGGCTAAATCCCAGATATTGAAAAAATACTTGCAAAGGCCATCTCCGAGATTTAGATTTTCCCGAATAATTTCAGGCCATTTGAGACATCTATGCCGAAGTTCGGCTGTCATATCTTTAACTTCTACGGAATTGTGCATTGAACTGAGTAGTAGAACTGTTTTTCTTGGTTTGGCTTTGTAAACTGCCAACATACAATTATTTGAGCGATAGAGTTTGTCTGAGAAAAGTCACATGTCGTCGTTTTTCAGTTCTTTTTGCTATAAGGCTTGTAAAAATGTTGTCCGGTTATATTTCCTCCACATCCTACATACGGTTCTGCTAATTTCATAGCACCAAACTCTGCGAGAGGAACTGAGGGTTCTCTACTTTCATCTTTTCCCAAATAGGTCAAGCCGTTTATTTTACATATATTTACATATTTGCTACGTACATCGCATATTATCAATTATCACGTTTGGACTATACTTTTACTTCGTGCCAATAGTTCCGTCCATCGCAATTTCGCTTACCTCTACCTCATTTTCATTATGGGAACTAAATATCCGACCGCAGCATCCGACGCAAGCCAAGCCTTACAAGTTCCAAAAGGCTCATGATCTCACACCGAAGCAGCAACAAGTAAGACTTCAGAGAGCGATTGCTTCGCTTGGCCGAAAGCGGTCAAATTCCAACATTGTGTTTTCTGACGAAAAATTGTTTCCAATTTAACAATTCGTAAACTCGCAAACGGGAGGGTTTACTTGACCGACTGTTCATACGAGAATCTAAGTCATCGGTTGGCCACCTGGAGGCAGCTCCCGCCACAAATAATGGTTTGGGCCGCTGTCACCGCAGATGGGCGACATATTATTGTCATGAAAGTGCTCTGGAGGCTGTTTTGAAGCCGTGGGCAAACAAACATTTCGGTCACAAACCATGGACGTTTCAACAAGACTCAGCACCGTCTCACAAGGCGCGAGTGAACCAAGAATGGCTAAAAAACAACGTTCTGAACTTCATTACGACCACATATTGGCTCTCGAATTCACCAGATGCGAATCCAATGGATTAAACTCTCTGGGCCATTTTGTAGAGCAAGATCCGAAGTAAAAAATACACCAGTCTCAAGATGCTGAAGAAACCCATTGTCCGTGAGTGGGCCAAAATACCGGCAAGTCACATTCGGGCAGCTTGCGATTCGTTTTTTGACAGTCTCAAAGCCATAGTTAAAGCAAAAGGTGGTCCTATGGAGCAAAAGTGAATTGGTCCTAAATTTAAGATTATTTTCACACATTGGGTACTTTAAAATTAATAAAAATAATTTTACGAACCGATTTTATGGCCTTTTTAATTGGTTACACTTCGAGTGCCGGACCATATTCGACATTCAGTCGACCTCTTTATGATAGTAGATTGTTCCCGTGATATTTTTTCTTTCTGTAAAGGTAGGACAGACAGTAAGAATCAGTTTCTTTCTGGAAATTAGTATTCTTTGAGTTGCCGGTGATGACATCGTACGACTTCCTGATGATACGATCTGTGTTAAGTAGGTTATGACGGTCGACCGATTATCTGAGAAGAACCAGTTGTTGAAGTAGGTTTACAAAAAGTGCAGTCGTCTAGCCATCGCGGCAGTTTATAGCAGTTTTTTTCTGTTTACAGTCTGCGCTTACTAAACTTTTTATACGACTGGATGGGTTGTCAATAGACAATTGGCTGAACAGACGGACTCACAGATATTTCGGCTATTACCTTTATTACCATGTGACTAGCCACATATTACAGAAATTATAATAATTTTGCAACTCCTAAAACTACTCGAGGTAGGTGCGTATTTCATATTTACCAAAATGACGGGATGAGCTGACCTCCAATATCTTTCTGTCCATACATTTGACGAAATCATCTTTTTGGTTCTTTTCACAGCGTGAAAAATGGATGAAAAATTATGAAAAGAATGCTCACTCTCCACATAGCGGTTATGTTGAAAAATACGCTTGCCTTTCCGAGGTACATAAAGTGCATTCGGCGATTTTTACGATGAGTGAAATTACTCAACAAAGAAGTACCATTAAATTTTGTGTGCGGAGTCAAATGTTTGTTGTCGAAACGTTCAGAATGTTGAAAAAGGCCGTCCGTTATAATAGCTTGCCGCGAGCAAACGATGTCGATTGGTAAAAATTAAACAAAGAGGGTCGAGAACGCGTTGACGACGTACCATATCCAGGACGGCCATCAACATCAACCGACGATCACCAATAAAACAAAGGAATTTGTGCTTGAATATTGACGATTACTAATCAGAGATCTTACTGGCATCGTTGGAATATCCGAAAGATCAATGGAAACCATTTTGGTGGGATTAGAAGAGAATCATCCACTATGAGTTGCTTCACATGGCCAAACGCTTAATTCTACCATCTCATGCGAACAACTGGACCAATGGAAGCAGGCGATTGATCAGAAGCTTTCAGAATTGGCCAACAAGAAGGGTGTAGTGTTCCACCAGAACAACACCAGACCACTCACTTCGTTGATGATTCGTAAAAAGCTACGGGAGCTCGGATGGGAGGTTTTATCGCATCCACCATATAGTCCGGACACGGACACAGCGCCAAGTGAGTACCACTTGTTCCTGTACATGGCGGAAGCCCTTGTTGGTGTAAAGTTGAACTCAAAAGAGGCTTGAGAAAAGTGGTTGCTCGAGTTCTTCGCAAGTAAGATGGGGGGCTTCTACGAGGGAGGTATTATGAAGTTGCCGTCTAGATGGAAACAGATTATCTAACGAAACGGCGCATCTATGAACTAAATCCGATCACTGTAACACTTTTTATAAATCATTGAATAAAGAGCAAAAAAACTGAAGGGTAATTTGACAACCTTATATATTAATGATTTTGGATCCCACGAAATACGAGGCTGTAAGTGAAATCTGTGGTTATACTTGAAGTAAGACCTTATTTGCTTGTTTTTAAAAATTTCCAATTTAAACAGTTGACGTTAGTGCCAAGCTCTCAAATAACTAAATTTATAATAATTCAGTTTAAATTCAAATCTAAATTGCGATGTCTTAAAATATTGAATTGCAAAACTCTCAAACAAAGTGACTCACTAGAAGTCTGAACCTTTCCATATCTAAAAGGTATGTACAAGATGTACCTACTAAGCACGCGCGTACTCAAAGCACTTCATAATGTCTAAATAAGCTACTTCATTTAAAACAATTTCTCACATAAATCACTCAATTAATTGCGTAAATCCGCATTATGAAAACAACTTGCTTGCTAACAACCACACCGTTTGTCTATATGTGTGTGTGTGTGCACTGCTCCCAAATCCGATTTAATTACCGCCAATAAAGCATACAATTTGATTACTTCACTTAACTTTGTACGCGCGATGTCACTTTCGCAGAAATTAATTTAAAGCAGCCAAAGAACAGCGCGGCTTTGCTCGCCACACCGCCGCTAATGATAACACTGCCAAGCAAATAGACGCGCACAAACATACGCACACACTACGGGTAGAGGGGGGGTGGTGGGTGTAAAGGCTGGCATAATAAGCGAGTGAGCTCCAATATCCTTTCGCCATTTGTGGAAACTTTATCAATTTGCTTGCAATTCAAACAACTTAAGTGCAGCGCCAAAACGAGAGTATATTAATTCGCTGGTTAGTTGGAAAATTTTCATTTGCCAAATAACATTTCCGTCCCCAGCGGGCAGACAGAAACCCAAGCGACTTCTGCTGCTTTATGCGCTGGTATGTGTATATATGTATGTATGTTTTTATAACTCGGTGTGTGGGCTAATCCACCTGCTGATTATCAGCCGTCTGCCTTGGCGGGGTAACTTTTACTGTGTTGTAAACCCGAAAAGTTAAATCGACAAAACTTTTTAAGCCAACTCAAAAGCTACTCAAAATGTTTTTAGCCAGCATTTGATTAGCGCACGATTGTGAATCCTTTCCGCCGCCGCCGGCGCTTGGAAAAAGTGTTAAGAACGCTCTGGGTTGGATTTGTCCGAAATGGTCGCTCATCAAATCTAATTGATTTTTCCTGGCCTTTTCCGTTTTCCTCTGGGTGTTTTAAATATTTAATTCGTAAAGAGTGTCATATCTGCTTATCGGATTGTGCTCCGAAAAGGTTCGGCATAACTTTCTGTTAATCCTCTCGCTACATTACATTGATTCTGTAAGGTCAAATTGATTGCTTGGTATACTTCATTGTTTTTTTTGGTAGTTGCTAATGAGTGTTGTTAGCTGGTGCTTATTGATGAGTTAACTATTGTGCTGTTCTCTAAGTGTATCTTCATATACTAGGCATAACTGCTGTAATAAAAATGAGTGAGCATAAGTTTGAAAGCAATTAAAATTAATTATTGGAAGCAGCTAGATTGAAAGGCAGCTTCTATTGTAGACTGCTATTATTAACCATTGCACCGACAAAATGCTTTCAGTGTTTCGAAAAACCACAAGAGAAGGCATAAATCAGAATCCGATGATATGAAAACTATTATATTAATATAGCGGTAAAGAAACCATGAAAATTACAGACCTCAAACTCCGAACGCACTACCCGTAATACAAACCACTCGATCTAGTTGAAGAGTTCTGCCAAAATATTATTGCAGAACTTTTACCTAGAAAAGTTTTGAAAAATTTTCTGAAATTCTTCTCGAAAGTAAACTGAATTGAATCAAAGGTTCAGGTATTTGTAGTATTGTAACTATACGTGGAACAAAATGATCCAAAATGACAGTTAGATTACTTTTACTTTTTTGAATATATTTTATACAAATGCCACAAGTCTATAAATAAAGACAGAGACTGTAAAGTAGACTTTCCGGGGGATCAGTTCATTCCACTTTTCAGTATACATACAGCTAAATGACAGTAAGAGAATGTAATCGAAAATGAAATTCAAAAATAATACGAATGTTGGCCCCACAGAAATTGCAGAAAATACAGCTCCTCCCAACTTTCTTTTAATTAAAGCACCTTTACATATTAGATACGTATCTTGAAGGGACTACTTTTATAAGACGAATCACAAATATGACATTGGTGTAATATGATAGTAGATAGATAGATAGTAAAAGGATTCTAAAGGTTTTTGAAATGATTCAAGAACTAAGAATTGAAGTCAATATGTCTGTATTATACAAGTATATTTGAGTGAATTAAAAAGAGTTAAAATTTTAAGCTGTTGGACTCCTGCGTACTTCATTAGGAATACGTTTGGAAATTCAGACCAAATGACCATACAACGGTAAAGAAGACATTCTTGGGGAGATAAACTAACTATTTATTTTTCCAACAAGGTGGTTTGGGCCAAAGGTAGAGGTATGGTTATTATGACGGTCAGATAACCGAGTTCCTAGGTGAATCAAAAGGGCCTGGACGATGTTGCAGAGAAACACGACAGTCCAAGTTCTTCAATGACTAATTGAAACAATGGATGTAAAAGGAAAACATTCTAGAGGCGAGAACCGTGAATAACATAAAAGGATTTTACTTAAATTCTAAGCTGGTTTCGGGTGAATGTGAAAAATATGCAGAAATTATGAAAGATTAGAGCAATACCTCTATGAACGCCTTTAAACATATTACATGAACATATAAAACAGCGAAAATTAGCGTAATAAACAATAATAGGTGGTGTTCGGTACAAAATCCCTTACTCGTATCACTCGCGTTTTTCATTGGTTGAAAATGCATAGAAATCGGTTGTAAGTCCATTACATTTTAAACAACGAGTAATGCGCTGACCAATAAGGGATTTTTTCAGGAAACAAACCTAATAATAACAATAACATAAAAATAACAATAACACACACCAACCAAAATGTTTTAAGACTCTGAATCAGATCCGGCTCTCGAAGTGTAACCAATTTAAAAAAGCCATTAAGTCCGCTATGGAAAGTTATTTTTTTTTATTATTAAAGTACAAAAAATGTGTGAAAAATAATCATAAATTCATGGACAATTTCCAACTTTAGCTCGACCATGACAACCTTTTTGCCTTAAAACTAGGCCTTGAAAAACAGCCAAAAAACGAAACCCCCCCCATTTCCATTCGATTCGAATCTGGTGAATTCGAGAGCCAGTTGAGTGGTTCGTAATGAAGTTCGGAACGTTGTTTTTCAGACATTATGGTTTTTCACTCGCACTTTGTGAAGCGGTGCTGAGTTGTGATGAAACAGTCCACGGTGTTGTTGCGACCGTAAATTTTCTGTGTGTCCACGGCTTCAAAGCAGCCTCCAGAACACGTCCCGATAATATGTCGCATTCTACTTTGACGCCAGGCTCGATTTGAAATCAATTGGAGAAACGCCCATCTGTGGTGGGCGTGAAAACCGCCCAAACCATTATTTATGGCGGGGGTGCGTGTGCCTTCTGGTGGCCAACCGATGTACTTAGATTCTCGTAGGAATTGCTTCAAATGGAAACATTTTTTTTACGTCAAAAAAAACACAACGTTCGCGAATTTGATCCGCTTTCAGGCTAAGACGAAGCAACGGCTTCGCATCTCTCAAGTCTAACTTTTGTTGCTGCTTCGGTGTGAGATCATGGGCCTTTTGGAACTTGTAAGGCTTCACCTTGAGCTTATTTTTCAAATATGCGTCGGTGCCGGCGAACAGATATTTTCAGTTCTTTAGCCATTTGATGGTACTTCGTCGTGATTTCGCTCAATCGGCTTCTTCACTTTGCGAACCATCTTACGTTGACGTATGCAGTTCTCTCCGATATGACCACCTCCGCATGGTGTTTTGCGATTGCTAACCTAGTATCGCACGAGTGATGGTTGTGATAAATACAAATCTTTATTCACATACTTTTCCGTCTGCCATATTGTGCTTTGCTGACTTCGACCCTATTACCAGACTTGCTTATTTTTTGAGATTTCTAACTTTCTTTAATCGAATTCTAAAATTTCTAACACCGTATCACGTCGATTAATGGTTGTAGTTTACTGTATTAGAATATGTCCGCGCTAACTCTTAATACTAAAAATTGTGACATATCAAGGGTGGTTAATCAGAGTACTGTCAATTATTTGATTTGTTACATTGACTTTGTCCGCCTACTATGATCCAAGCGATTCACTGTGCGTAGGGTTGAGTTGGAAAATCTTTTGCGTCTTCCTAAGGTTTCAATCCAAAATAAAAACTGGCAGCTAGGCGAAACAATTTTAATTTTGTATAAATCCAGTGAGTACATATTGCCGAACATTATTTTAATTAAGACTCCTTGAAAAAAGTGTAATAATAGTATGATGAACACGCACGAACAAAGTCTTATCAAAATTGAAGTTTAAATGCGAGTTAAGATGGACAACAGTAGGACACTCGCCCAGAGATACAAAAAAGGAGAGTCATAAATGATCTTGTAATTGGTTCAATTCTTGGTGCATGAAAAAGTGCCGTCACATTGACAATTCAATATTTTTAGTTGTTGGTAGTAGCATGGGATCATAATCTTACCGTCTCTCAATTTTTTTTCTTCGAAATATTGCCTCCATAAATTGATTTTTTATTGAGAAAAAATAAAGTTCTTTATTAAGTTTGCTTTTCAAGTTAATTTATTCTCCATATCTGTTCCTGTATATTATGTTTCAAATGCCTTTTTCCTGTACGAGTAAATTAGTTGATACACTGTGAGAAAAAAACAGTGACATTTTCATGAGCGCTCCTTATCTAACATTTTTGCTAAATTTAAACAACGGTGGGCATCTAACGTTTTAAATTTGAATTATCTATATCTCGACAGATAAGTGACAGATATTCAGTAAAAAGTCTAAAATTTACGAAATGGGTCGCTATTCACTATTCTACAGTTCGCAGATTGGGCAGAAGACCGTTTGACCGAGGTATGGTCAATTTACCGAAAAATCATTATTTTCGGACGAGGCTTAATTCCACCTCGATGGTTAAGTTAACAAGCAGAATTGTCGCATTTGGAGCACAGAAAACCCCGCACGTAATCGTCGAGAAGCCAATGCACCCAACTCGAATCACTGAATGGTGCGGAATTTGGTTTGGTGGAATCATCGGCCCATTTTTCTTCGAAAATGAAAAAGGAACCATAACCTTGAAATGGTGAGCGATATCGCGCAATGATAACCGAACTTTTCTTCAAGCAAATTGAAGATGTAAGACTTGGACAACATTTGGTTCCAGCAGGACTTTACATTTGAGAAACCATGCAAGCTGCCTCAAAATCATTATTTTAGGTTCATGTGAATAGTTATCGGCATTATCAAGTGACCCACGCATTTACAATTTCCAAAGCTTTCGTTTCTTTGAGAGAAGAGCATATTATAAGCAAATGTCTCGAAATATGAAAGCCTTCTTTGATATGTAATTTATTGCAATTGAATTATATTGATTAATATTATTAAGCGAATTTAAAAGTAAATGGCAAATTCATACTATCGTTTAAGTAGAGATTTTACAACAACAAAAGGATTATATCGAAATAGTAAAAGCAATGTAATTTCGTCTCAAGGGCATATGTGCTTAAAAAAACTTAATGATTTAATATTATATTTTGAACTTGACAGTGAGGCACGCATTTATATTAAACACCATTGCCACTTGTTTTCATTTCCACTCATTGCGTTTACTTTTTCATTGCTACTTTATGTAATCAATCAGTATTGTATTGAAACCCAAAAAAAACACTTCAACTTTTAATAAAAGTAAACCACAAACGAAAAGTATGCAAATAAAATTGAGAAATTTTATATATTTGAAGTGGAGCATAAAAATTTCAAAACGAAATTAAATAAAAGCGCGGCAAAGTTGTGCGTTTTGATTGAAAGTGAAGTTGTTGCTGTGTTGTTGCAGCGAGAAAAGTTATCGGAACTGGTGGTGGGCAGATGGTAGTTGGCATAACAGTGAACGCTGCATTCCAGTAATTATTTTTTCAATAAACGCAATTAAGTTTCTACATAAAGCCCGAGTCCATAGGCGCTTGTGGAAAAGCGATGGAGTGTATGGGCGGGAGGTAGGAAGCTAAAAATATAGAGTGGGAGTTCATAAGTAGTTAAGCACTTAAGTTTTGTTTGCTTAACGGCATGTACACACATATGTAGGTATGCTACATA
>NC_064303.1:22299659-22352664 GCF_023373825.1 Bactrocera dorsalis | reverse complement strand
TGCCTCCATAAATTGATTTTTCATTGAGAAAAAATAAAAGTTCTTTATTAAGTTTGCTTTTTTTTGTTAATTAGTCTCCATATCTGTTCCGGTAGATCGCTCATTTGCTGCAAGGACCGGCATAAATCAAAAAAACGTGATTTTTGAGTTAATGCCGCAGAATTGTTTCGTTATATCATAATTTCATGTTGAGTGAAAAAATTCATATGAATACCTCTTATATCGTTCCGGCTTGAGAAGTCAGGTGTAAGTTTGGAGTCAGTTGAAAACTTTAAAAGCGTTTATGGAAAATCGATTTTTTTGACTTATGCCGGTCTTACAGGCAAATGAGCGATATTATATTTCAAACAATACGAGTAGAATTAGTTGAGCACGCTGTGAGAAAGAAACAGTAGCATTTTCATTGGCGCTCTTATCGGCTGCGAATTTGCCTAAATTTAAATAACGGTTGGCCATCTAATGTTTTAAATTTGAAATTATCTATATTTCGACATTGGAAACAATCAAAATACCATTCGGAAAGTGACAGATATTCAGTAAAAAGTCTAAAATTTAACGAAATGGGTCGCTATTCACTATTCTACAGTTTCGCAGGGGCTGGTCAATTTTACCGAAAAAAAATCTATTTTCGGACGAGGCTCATTCCACCTCGTATGGCTACGTTAACAGCAGAATTGGTTCGCATTTGGGGCACAGAAAACCCGCCCGTAATCGTCGAGAAAGCCAATGCATCCAACTCGAAATCACTGAATGGTGCGGAGATTTGGTGTGGTGGAATCATCGTCCCATTTTTCTTCGAAGCATGAATAAGGAACACCATAACCTTGAATGGTGAGCGATATCGCGCAATGATAATCGAATTTTCTTCAAGCAAATTGAAGAGTAAGACTTGGACAAACATTTGGTTCCAGCATGACGGCGCTACGTGCCATGCAGCAAACGCTACACTCAATCTTTACGCCCTAGCTCGAAAAATCGCATAATCAGCAAAAGAGGTGATGTGAATTGGCCTCCCAGAAGCTGCGATTTAACTCCTTTGGAATATTTTCTGTGGGGAGCTGTTAAAGAGAACTGTTACGCCAACCATCCAGAAAACAATTCAAGATCTAAAAGTAGGAGATTCAAGCTGCTGGTAGCATAAGGCCCGAAACCATCAAGAAAGTACATTACTTCAAAAATTGGCTGGATCGGATAAGCTACTGTAACTCAGTCGTGGTGGTCTTAAATATGGCTGATCCAAAAGAAAGCAGACAAACTTCTAACTTATTCAATATCTAAGACCTCAATTTCAGTTTTAAGATTTTAGATAGAAAATGTTAATAATTACTTAAAATGCCACTCAACGATTACCGGTTAGGTACCAATGAGAGCTACCAGAAATTTCTATAAAAGTTTCTGTGTGTTACTTAAGACTCAATTGGCAACTGTAAACGAAACTCTTGTGTATGAGTGATTGTTCATCCTTTTCTTACGCAGAGTTCTTATAAGTTGAATGGGGTGTATGTGTCAGTCTCCGCACTAATTTTTGCAATATTTTGATATTTCAGTAGTCGTGTCTTGCTATGTAGTTTTTCGGAAACTA
This sequence comes from Bactrocera dorsalis, assembly GCF_023373825.1. NCBI lineage: Eukaryota > Metazoa > Arthropoda > Insecta > Diptera > Tephritidae > Bactrocera > Bactrocera dorsalis. Next base: position 22,351,082 of record NC_064303.1, on the reverse strand, counting down.
AAGCTTCTAGAAAGTGCATAAAGCTTAAGGTAAAGAGCTTTCAGTAGATCCTGTAACAGGGCTTTACATGCAAGGACTATGCAAGCTGCCTAAAAATAATTATTTTTGGGTATATGAATAGTTTGGCATTATCAAGTGACCCACGCATTTACAGTTTCCACAGCTTTCGTTTCTTTGAGAGAAGAGCGTACCATAAGCGGTATCTCAAAATATGAAAGCGTTCTTTATTATGTAATTTATTGCAATTGAAGCAGATAAGATAGTATTATTAAGCGATTTAAGTAAAATGCAAATGTTTACTTTCGTTTAAGTACTATTTCGAAAATAGTGAAAGCAATGTAATTTCGTTCAAGCATATGTTCTTAAAAACTTAATGATTTAATATTATATTTTGAACTTGACAGTGAGCCACGCATTTATATTAAACACCATTGCCACTTGTTTCATTTCCACTCATTGCTTTACTTTTTCATTGCTACTTTATGTAATCAATCAGTATTTTATTGAAAAAAAAAAACACTTCAACTTTTAATAAAGTAAACACAAACGAAAGTATGCAAATAAAATTGAAAAATTTTATATATATTTGAAGTGGAGCATAAAAATTGCAAAACGAAATTAAATAAAAGCGCGGCAAAGTTGTGCGTTTTGATTGAAAGTGAAGTTGTTGCTGTGTTGTTGCAGCGAGAAAAGTTATCGAAGCTGGTGTTGGGCAGATGGTAGTTGGCATAACAGTGTATGCTGCATTCCGATAATTATTTTTTCAATAAACGCAATTAAGTTTTTACATAAAGCCGGAGTCCGTAGGCGCTTGCGAAAAAGCGTTGGAGTGAATGGGCGGGAGGTAGGAAGCTAAAAATATAGAGTGGGAGTTCATAAGTAGTTAAGCACTTAAGTTTTGTTTGCTTAACGGCATATACACACATATGTAGGTATGCTACATAGTTTGGGATTACACAAAGCACACCCACATATACGCTACTCGAAGTGTGTAAAACAAAGGAAGAGTAATGTGTAGTATAAAAGTAAAAGCCTGCTTTTGTATAGCTCATTACGAAAGTGAGGGGGTGAAGGCAACGTCATATGATTGCCTACAATTTCGGCAAACACACGAGAACGCAACCTTTGTAATACATACACACACACACACCCATATATATAAAGTTCACACAGTAACCCGCTACTTCATACAATCCCGCACGAGCAAGTACACCATGTCGTATGAGCAATCTGCTCACTTCATTTGCACAATTTTTCTTTATTCTTTGCATTTGCACCCCCCCACATTTCTGCTTGCTCTTATTTCGCTTATTTACTGAATTGCTTGTCGACTGATTTTGTTTGCACTCACCCTTTATGCTCTAGCATTACATGCTTATTGTAGTAGTCGAGTTTGAGTGGTGCTGCGGCTGGTCCGCCTGCAGCTTAGTGCTTTGAATAAATTGCTCATTTCGCTTATTGCAAACGCTGCATGCTGGTCCGCTGGCAATAAGCCAAGCAAACGAGAAAAAAGTATAAGCAAACACGAGTGGCAAAAAGTATGAACGCAAACAAAGTGAGCTAAGCCTCGTCGCTTTTTGTCGCAAGGCAAGCGCATGCTGCTCGCCGGATAATGGTCCCGATTGATGAAGGCGTTTAAAAATTCCAACTACCCATGTTGAGCGTAGTGAATTTTTTGCGATTTTCGCTCAATACCGCACTCAGCTCATTGCTCATATGCTCAGTGTGGGCTTAGTTGGTAAGACAGCCGCGACATTGATGCTGTCAAACATTTTCCACTTCATTGAATTTCGTTTGGCTCGTAGCTAATGGGCGGCACTAAGCTGGTGCCAGCGTATATGAGCTACGAAAAATATATTTACTTTTGAAGAGCTGTATGATTTTGAGACAATCTAGCGTACGTATTGAATGTCACCTTTTACGATTTACTTGATTTGTATATGATTCTGGGGGTTTTTATGAACTGTGATGGCGATAGTTTTATTGTCTAAGAAATGTACTGTAATTTTTTTTATTTTTCTTTATTTATTGGATCTGCATGGTAACCTAACAGAATTCGTTCCACCGGGGAAAACTGTGAATCAAGTCTACTATTGCCAAGTACTCGAAAGTTTGCGAAAACGAGTCAACAGTGTGCGCCCAGACATCGCTCGTAACTGGATCCTTCATCACGACAACGCGCGGTCCCACACCGCCCTCAGTTTGTCCCAGTATTTGGCCTCTAAAGGGATCGCCGTGTTGAAACAGCCGCCTTATTCGCCCGACATGTCACCTTGTGACTTTTTTTTGTTTTCTAGAACAAAATCGGTGGTGAAGGAAACCCATTTTGAGTCGATTACGGACATCCAGGCGCGGACGTCCTAGTCTAGGCGTTCCAGTAATGTTACGAAGCATGAAAAACGCACTGGAATCGCTGTATAGCTGCCCAAGGGGACTACTTTAAAGGGGATGGCAGAGTTGTAGAATAATTTTCAAATATACGGTTTTTATAGAATCAGTCTCATTACTTAATTGTCATACCTCGTATGTTTCTGCCACGTCAGCCTTCGATCCAGGCGAATCCCAAGATAAGTTACTGCAGGAGTCATCTTTTTCAATTATTTTAGAAATACATGGTAAGAGACTTATTGGTCTATAGGAAGACAGCTGTGTTAAGTTTTTCTCAGGTTTACATATCTATCATGATGATCTGCGACTTATTCCATGAAGTTGGATATTATCCGAAACCAAGAATATCATTAAAGAGCAAGGAGAGCACCATTATAGCAATATTTGGTAGTTCACTTAGCATTTTTGGAGTAATATTATCGTGTTCTGATGACTTTTTCGGATTTTGCTTTTTTAGGATTCTAGAACTTCAGAAAGAGAAGTCCCAATAGACACAAGCGACTCGTTAGCGGTATTGAGCAAAGTTGGCAACTTAAAGTTGTTCTTTGGGCGATGAGGTTGAAATACCTTTTCTAGGTGATTTGCAAAGCAATTTGCCTTTTCCTCATCACTACGAGCCCAATTTCCATTCAACTGTTGGAGTGACACTCCGCGAAGTAAAAGACTTTGACGATCTCCAAATTCTACTCTAGAACCTCCCCTAACAAAAATGAACTATTTTTTATACCAAATGTGAAATTTGCCCGTATACATTCTGTCAAATAAGTACCTGGAAATTCTCATTTTAAATTTTGCCCCTGAGAATATTTCAAAATGTTCTATTTCTCAGGTTGGCACAACTGTCAGCCACTATTCTGTAAATTTTTATTGCTATGTGTCATTTACATAGTTTGTTTACGGCGTCATTAAGAACAAGTCAAACTTTAGTGTGCGTTGCGATTTTTACTATGGATAAAAATATTGAACAAAGAGTTTATGTGAAATTTTGTGTTTCAAACGAAATTTTTTAACGTTGAAACTGTTGAAAAAAACATTTGGTGATTCAACTAGGACGGCCTTCGACCACTTCAACTGAAGAAAACGTCGACAAAATAAAGGAAATGGCTCGAAAATCGTCATTATAGTTTGCGAAAAATAGCCCAAATATGGGACATGTCTCATGAGACCGCTCGTGATATTTTGGTTGATGTTTTGGGTATGCGGAAAGTCGCAGCGTCGCAAAAGACCAGATTTGTTTCGGAACAACAGTTGGATTTTGTTCCACGATAATGCATCAGCGCATAAAGCGATCATTGTGAATAAGTTTTTGAACAAAAGTTCAACAAATGTCATCGAACAACCACCGTACTCTCCAGATATGGACCCGTGTGACTTTTTCCTGTTTCCAAAACTCAAATTACCGCTTCGTGGAATCCGTTTTGGGGGCATTGAGGACATCAATGAAATTAAAACTAATTCGCAACGAGAACTGAACGCAATCCCAGAATATAGCTTTAAAAAGTGTTTCGATGATTGGATTGTTCGTTGGAAGAAGTGTATTGCCTCAGAAGAGGCCTCTTTTGAAGGGGATATTATAAATTTTGACGGTTGATAAGTAGTTTGTGTTTTACTTCAAATTTCCGGGTACTTATTTGACATAATATAGTAATTGGTTCTATAACTTTTTCAAAAAGCTTACTCTTAAGTATTGTCAAGTTGAAATAGCAACAAGCCTTATGGTGATAAAACTCTCAGCTTTAATTGATGTCGAAACCTAATGATGTGTCTGGAGCAGAAATTTTGCAAACTTTTGTTCCGTCAGCTTGAATTTGGGAATCGAAATTCTTGGCGTATATAAACACATTCGACATCTGAGAGAATATTTTTGATTATTGAGCTGTTTGAGCTAATTCACTGCCGTCTTAAAAACTAAAATTAATATTCTACCTCATACTATGTACTTACTTATTGCGCGCAGCACTCTAAAAGTACTAGTAATATATGGACTACCCTACTATGGTGGTTTAAAAGGCAAAATTATAAAGCTTAAATGCTTGTTGTTGGTCATTTGAATTTAATTACACGACAATGTGGTCGGCTGTATCATTATCTGGCCTATTATCTTATTTCCTCGGGGACGAAGTTATTACTTGAGTTTGAAGCTGTCATAAATACGCCTATTGTAGAGCCCGCAAACTAAAATTTGTCCGTGTGACATAACAATTAGCAGCCGGTTTGCGCTGAGCAGGCAAGCACACACACACACACATCTTCGTACGCACACAAGTGAAAGTGTTTTGTTATTGAGTGTAAAAAAGATAAAATTTTTAACGTCCCTTTACTTGTGCACTTTCGAAGTTTTCCGAGGGTTAGCTGAAGGATTGCAAATGAAGTGTGAATAACATTTCAGCAGCTGTGCCTACAGAACATTCCTAGAAACACCCGCAAAATAACTTTGTAAACGTGTAAAATGCCAGCAAAATTGTCACCAGCCTTTGTGCAATTAACCCCACGCTCCGTGCCCTACGAAGACACACTGTGCCTTCTACTAGGCCTGTTTACCTTCAGCTGGAGAATTTACTAAAAAACTTGCGCTTGAATTGCGCATTCGCTGGGCTTTGTCTTTGGTCCCTCGTTGACTATTCCTCCTTAAGGCCGCGGCCATAAGCCAACCTTCATTGTCACATTGCCGCTATTTGTTGGTGTTTTTGTTGTTTCTTTTTTCGTGCTACCCACGTGCAGGGTCGTATTTATTTAATGGCCAAATATAAGTAGAAGTTGCTGCATAATTTGTACTTTCGTCCTTTCTTTTATTTGCCCAAAAACTTTGCGTTCGCCCTTTGTTTCAAAGACTTTTCATTTGATTTCCTTTTAGTTTCGTTTTATCCCTTTACCGTTATGACGAAATTGCTCTTAATATGTTCTTGGCGTAATGTGCCTTTCGTGTTTTTTCTTGCTAATTTTTTCTTTTCAGCGAACTGCTCTTCCACTGCCCAACATCTTGCGGCCTTTTCGTTTTTTTCGTGTTTGTCCTTTTTTGGCCGACATATTTTGTCTTTTATAAAATATTTTATCTTTGCAAATAACAGTGACAAAATTTTTCTTGCATTTCCGTGCTCTCGTTCGCTATTAAAATGAAACAAATAAAATGCGCTGAAAGTCAGCGAGTTGCAGAGATAAAACTGACAACATCTTATGCCTTAATACTCGCCGACTTACATAGACTTTTGTCTGCATTAGGGTGGTTATTAAAAGTTCTAGTTTTAATGGTGTTCTGTAACACTTCAGTCTATAGATAAGGGTTACTCCAAACTAGAATTTTCAGAAAATCGTTATATCACCTACTATTTTTGAACCTCGCCCCTAACAGAGCTTTTCAAGAGCTTTTTGAAGCAGCCAGAAACAAAATTTGGTCTATTGATTTAAGCTTTCCACAATATTTTTCAAAAATAGACATGGAAGTATAATTTTTGAAAGCATAAGAGATCGTGCTGCATCGATCTGTAATTTTTGTAAGAACACTTTTTTCACATAACCTCAAAATTTATGTTAATAATTCAAAAAAACAATTTTTGGTTTTTTTTTTTATCTTTCGCAGTAAAATTTTGTTCTTTCTTAAAATGTATTTAAATTTTGTATTTAAAATATTTATTTTCATAATAATATACTAATTTTGAAGAAAATTTTGAAACAAGTTCCCTTTTCGAGGAGTCTAAAGTTAGACAACCCAATGAAGGCACGACATTTATATTTTTTATGATCACTTATTGAAATAAATCCTTAAAAAAATTACGTTACGGTCATTATAAAGTTGGTCGGTATTTAAATACCTTAATCGCCTCAGAGTTGCACCAAAATTGTTTAATAGTACATATTATGAGGTATGACAATTAAGTAATGAGACTGATTCCATAAAAACCGTATATTTGAAAATTATTCTACAACTCTGCCATCCTCTTCAAAGCAGTTCTCCTTGGGCAGCTATACAGAAATTCCAGCGCGTTTTCCATGCTTCGCAACATTTCTGGAACGCTTCGACTGGGATGTCCGCGAGTACCCTCGTCACAGCCGCCTGGATGTAATCGACTTGTGCGTTTATGCGCTCCGTAATCGACTCAAAATGGGTTCCTTTGACCACCGATTTCTTTTAGGAAACAAAACAGGGTGACATGTCTGGCGAATAAGGCGGCTGTTGCAACACGGCGAGCCCTTTAGAAGCAAAATACTGGGACACGCTGAGGGCGGTGTCGCGTTTTCGTGATGAAGGATCCAGTTATGAGCGATGTCTGGGCGCACCCTGTTGATTCGTTTTCGTAATCTTTCGAGTACTTGGCAATAGTAGACTTGATTCATAGTTTTCCACGGTAGAACGAATTCTTTGTGGACGCGTCCACGGCTATCAAAAAAGGAAATAATCATCGTTTTCATCTTCGACTTGCTCATGCTTTCACGCCCCTCCTTAAACTCTTTACAATATAGTACTGCCCTAATGTTTATATAAAAATATATAACCATATACACTCATAGTATATATATGAGTAATTTTAATTTGAGTTCACAACTGAGTGGCTGCCAGACCTTAGAAAAGTTATGTACAAATATACATCCTTAAACAAAAGTGTTGAATTATTCAGCAGCTTTCTTTCATTTATATTTTTTCACATTGCATTTCCATCACCTTGCCGCCTATTTGGCCTCCCATATTTTGCACTACAAAGCGAAAATACCAAAAATTATACACTATACAATTTATCTGACCAACATACCTTCCTCCTGCCCATCCTACTTGCTACCCAGTTCAGCAAAGCACATAAGCCTTACATTGTAGCAACTCACACACTTCGGTCATCTTCGGGGCTTCTTTGTGTGTTCAGCGTTGTAATTAAAAATCAACATGAAATTGTCAGTTCCTTGCCTCCTCTTCAGCCGCTTTTACTATAATTTATCCGCTTTCTATATTATTGATTCATATTTCCGTCCCCTTGCTTAGAGGTTTCTACTTTCATATAATGTTATTGACTTTTTCTGAAGCTTTTAATTTTGTCTCGATTCGTCTCTTTAATGTTTTCGTCTTTATGCTCTATATAATAATAGCGGCAGCATCTTATTTTATCTGAAAAACTAATTTTTAGAACTTAGACGGAAGAAGTCTTTGCTTTGTTTTGTAGTTTCTTTGAAGCGGTTAAGCATGTCTTTGTCCGCTTTTGTCTTGCTTTTTAAGGTGGAAGGTTATGAGTTCGGCTCCTTTTTCTGATTTGAGTAAATAATGATTTCGCTTCGTCTTCGTAAGTGATTCATCGGTCATCGCTTTAATGTTTTTGTTATTGAACGTCTTTTGGCTTTTGAAGCCTATTATTTAGGATTTCGTCGATTTTAATTAAATTGCTTCTTCTCTATTAATAGATATTGAAAATTCAAAGGAATTTCTACAGGCTGAACGTGCTTTTTATTAATCTTTCAAGAAACCTATAGAGTCTTACAATCAGAAAATGTTAAATAGGCTATAGAATGTGGGACAAAGTTTGTCAACTCAGTTCAGTTCTGCACACTATAAAGAAGTATGCAATCCCTTTCTATTCCGACTTGTGGTTTATTTTTTATTTTACTAAACTCACATCTGATTTCATTTAAGTCAGTTACATTTTGGTTTCGTAATTTTAGAATAATCCTCTAAGCAAAAAAATCCACCGCGCTAATGACTCGAAACTTTGGAGTGAATCTAAAATGGTATGTTCGAAAAAAAAATGTATGCGAGGGCCTTAAAATAATAAAACCTCCAATTTCAAAAACTTTCTCTCCTGAGCTTAATTAAGGAATCCAATAACACTGGTCATCAAAATTTGTAATTTTTTTGTCACATGAAAATTTATATCAAATTTTGAATATATTAGGGTTACCAAATAATAATACATCAATGAAAAAAAATGTGCAAATCATGTTTTCTTGTGACATCAAAATATATATTTTTGTAAAAGTACAAAATTCAGCCACACTCACAGAATTATTTCCTAATATCTAATAGATACTTATCATTTTCTTGAATATGTGACTTCCAGTATGTCCCTTTTAAGTCTCCAACAATAGTCTGCTAGCATTCCTGGACTCCATTTTCCCTTGATACGCTTCTCCATTAAGGAAATGTCTTGATGGAACCTCTCACCTTGTTCGTCACTCACAGCATCCTAATTTGCCGGAAAGAAATCCACATGGCAGTCCAGCATATGTATTTTCAAGGACCCCAAAGCTTTAAATGGCATCATAAGTTCATTTATTAAATCTTTGTTATTTTCCGCTTTATGGTTACCTAGAAAATGTTTATCCTTCATTAATTGCCGTATTTGTGGGCCTACAAATATTCCCTCTTTGATTTTCGCCTCGCTGAGTTTAGGGAATTTCTCTTTTAGATATAAAAATCCATCTCCATTTTTAAGCTAATTTTGTGAAAATTTTTTATCAGGCCAAGCTTTATGTGCAACGGTGGTAAAAGTATGTCATCAGGGTTCACTAGAGGATCATTTTTATGGCCTGGAGTTAGTGATTCACGCTTTGGCCACACTTTTCTTTGTATAGTGACTTTTTCTGTCTCTACTGTCCCATTCACAAATAAAAGAGCAAAAATTTCGTATATAACCAAGCTGTAGTCCAAGTAAAAGTGCAATGACTTAAAAATCACCACAAAATTTCCAAGCGTGTTTACTGTACTCAATTTTTTCTAGTATAAATCTCATATTTTCGTAAGTCTCTTGCATAGAACCATGAATAATCGGCACTGAAGGAAGTTTGTTTCCGTTATGCAGTAACATTGCTTTTAAAACTAGTTTTTGAAAAGTCAATAAACAGTCGCCAGTGACTTGGATCATATTCGAAATTTAATAAATTCATCACAACAGGAACGTTATTACAATAGACTAAATCACCTCCTTCAGAAAAGTAAGGTTTTATTTCATCGTCACGACGTCAAAAATAAGAAATCTTTGTACAACGAGAAAGTAAGTTCCAGTCGTTTAATCTAGACCCTAAAAGCACAGCCTGTTTTTTAGACAGATTTAAATCACGTTGTGTCAATAAGTGCGGTTCTTTTGAAGTTAACGGTTCATAGCTTGAGTCACTATCTTCAGATACCTTGTTATGCTGACTGAGAACAAATTTCGGTCTAGAATTCTCACTTTTTGATCGAGTTGGATGCATCGGGACAGGCAGTTCGGCACTATGTAGGATGTCTCTCTTGGCCGAAGACAAGTTTGGATACTGGATAGTGTGTTTGGATTTGATAGTAATACCTTTTGTTTGAGTCAAACAAAAATAACAATCACTTACCTGATCCTTTGGTTCCGTCCAAATCATTGATATAGCAAATGACAAATGTCTAGGTTCTTGTTTAGCCCAACCTAAAAGGAGCCTCACACACGTTACACAACATTTATGTGGTACCCAGGATTTGTCTTGATTCCTCACAGGAAAACCAAAATAGTCTAAATAGCACTGTTCAATTAGTGATGTGAAATTTCGACGCTGAGATATAAAAGTTAATTCTCCACACAAATAACATAATTGTCCGGGTTGTTCAAACACTTTCGTGGCATATTTACGATCTAACTAATGTAAATAAAATGTAATTTAGCAAACACAACAGTTACACAGTCGACTAAATGCAGTTATGTACACAAAGAAACATATATGAGGTCAGAAATGAATATGTAACTCTCAGTAAGAAACTGGATGTGATAAAAAAAAACTGTTACATATTTTTAATGAGAGGGTACGCCAACATTAATAAAAATCATAGCAAAGTTCATGGGACAAAAAACAGTGTTTACCAGTGCAATTTATCGGGATCCCAATAGAGTTTTCAGGACTCCTTGCATAGTTCGCTGCTGAAAACGCATGCAAATTCGTTCTGCCTTTTACGAGGAGATGTTCCGATGTAGAAGAAGCAAATAGTTCACCATAAACGGGAACTTGTTGCCATCTCATATTGATAGGTCCGAATTATAAGTAGATTTTAAAGGCATCTTCTAACCAAACTTCACTTGTTGGTGGCGAGTTACAGCCTGATGTTGCCCTGATGCAACGTAATTTCTCTATTGGTCAAAGCTTCCTTCAGACAGGATCCTTCCTCTAATCGATACCAAAAAAACTTCAAAATTTAAAGAAAAGACTGCAGCAGTTTTATGTCTAATTATAATTTTCAGCTGAAATTCTTGATATAATGAGAAGTTATAAACCTTCTACAAAACGATCTTAAATAAGTATATATATTTTTGTTGATAAAAAGTTTTTGTGGAATGACGTCAACTGTGTTAGTTAGAGAGTTGCCCAGTTGGAAAATCCTCAGTCTAAATTACAGGGCACTCGAAGTGTAAACAATTAAAAAACCCATAAATTCGGGTTGGAAAAGAATTTTGACTTCAAAATAAGTACAAAATGTGTGAAAATAATCATAAATTCAGGACCAATTCACTTTTGCTCGATATGACCACCTTTTGCCTTAACTATGGCCTTGAGACGGTCAAAAAACGAATCGCAAGCTGCCCGAATGTGACTTGCCGGTATTTTGGCCCACTCACGGACAATGGCTTTCTTCAGCATCTCGAGACTGGTGTATTTTTTACTTCGGACCTTGCTCTCCAAAATGGCCCAGAGAGAATAATCCATTGGATTCGCATCTGGTGAATTCGAGAGCCATTGTGTGGTCGTAATGAAGTTCGGAACGTTGTTTTTCAGCCATTCTTGGTTCACTCGCGCTTTGTGAGACGGTGCTGAGTCTTGTTGAAACGTCCATGGTTTGCGACCGAAATGTTTGTTTGCTCACGGCTTCAAAGCAGCCTCCAGAACACTTTCCCGATAATATGTCGCATTTACTTTGACGCCAGGCTCGATGAAAACAATTGGAGAGCGCCCATCTGCGGTGACAGCGGCCCAAACCATTATTTGTGGCGGGTGCTGCCTGTTGGTGGCCAACTAATGACTTAAACTTGACCTTGAGCTCATTTTTCAATATACGTCGGATGCTGCCACTTCGTCGAGGATCTAACATGGTCTTCGGGGTTAGTATTAATTGGAAGAAAAACCAATCTTTGATTGGATGCCTTTAGCCTTTACAGTGTTTACGGTAGCCATCCACATCAGTCAAATTAATTATTGTTTTGTCGGGAAAACATCAATTTTGAATCTGTTAGTCAAAATTTATATTTTTCGGCCAAGCGATCCTGGGACTTTCGGAACTCGTAAGGCTTGATCTTGATTTTCAGTTCGTTAGTCATTTGAAGCATTAAAACTTTAACAACTCGCCTTATCTCTCTCTGATATCGCTTCCCAACGTGACGGTTGGTTTGTCTCACCTTTTCACTTTCATTTAAGAATCGGGTTTTTAAGAAAGTTAGTGATAGTTTTTCCATGACGAACAAATCTAGCAATACCATTATTGATTAGGTAGCAAATTCATTGAAAGATTTTATCAAAGCACGATCATATTTTGTTAAATGAGCTCCAGGCGGCTCCAAGCGGCTCCAAAAGAAAATATAGCTAAATCGGCTTAGCTCGTCACACCGACTATTTAGGTATATAATATATGGAAACAAAATCTATTCATGCCACCCACACCTTGCATACAATTGTAGTCATAAGTATGTAATAATGTGGGTGAATAAATGTATCAATCTTAATTAAGATTTTACTTTGCGGTCAGACATCGACTTCAAGGATAATGCCATTCAAAAGCAATGGCTGAACCCTGGACACATGCCAGCAAATGTTTGCTTCCACACTTGACATATACATACCAAAGTACACACACAAAGTTACACGAATACATGCTTGTGTACAACAGTACAGTACAAATTGCTGCGTGTGGGTGTGAGTGTGTGTGTGTGATTTGCTGCATTAGTAATATTAAGGTAACAAATGCTGCTTAGCTGCTTACTACTAACAACATTGAGGAATGCTATCACCACAGGAATTTGGTAGGAGACATACACAAGGCTCTGACCGTAATTGTGCGAATACACATGCACACCCACACACATACACACATATGAGCACTTTCATATTTGTATGTAATATATAAATTCATTTGTATGTACGATTTGGCTGTATTGCAGCCACAACTCAGGCCTACACACACACACGCACGCAAGCACGCCATTAATGCAAACATGGCGGGCGAGCAAACTTTACTCGTAGCAGCCACCAACATTTTAACCGACACTCCAACAGCAACAACAAAAACAATCAACAAACTTGGCATTCGCTCACCAATCAAGCAGTTAACCATAAGCAACCGCCAACATTACCAACTGCCCCACCCACTGTCCAAACACCCACATGTCTCTTGAGTGCGCATAGCGGCTACATTGCGCCACATGCCACGCACACACACACACATATCGATTGGCCACTAATTGCGAGTGATGTGTAATGTCTAAAATTTCCAACAATTTCCAACTAAGAACATAGAAACTTGATAACAATGAACTTGTGTGGCATATGGTGGCCGCTGAAGCGTCTGCTCTGGCGCTACAATTTATTTCGCCAGCCACATGTGCTTCATGCTGCTCCCTACACCTTGCCACAAGTGCGCTCTCTGCTGCCTGCTCTCCTTGCCACAAGTGCGCTGCCTGCTGCCTACTTCTGCCGCATGTGCGCTTCCTGCTGCCTGCTGCTGCTCTTGCCTGCTTTCTCGCTTCATTTCATTTGTTTCTTGCTGACTGCATCTACATAATGCTTCCTTATTTTATTGTTTGCTGTTGTTGGTGCTCATTGTTTGCCGGTTATGTTGCAAATGGTTTTCCCGCTGTAATGTAGATTTAATGTATCGAGTCATGATTTCATCTGCTTAGGCGAAAATCGAAAACAAAGCGATAGAGCATATCGTATGTGTACATTTACATATGTACATTGGAATTAAACATCAGGGAGCAGGCATTGGCGTTGTTGTAGGAACTTTGAAGAGCACTTATGTATTTGGAAAAAACGATTGAATTAAGTAAATGTATACAAGCTTATGTCGAGAAGTACAACTAGAAGCAGTGGAGTGGTGAGGACTTTGTAGCTTTAATTGATTAAAGAAGAGCACTTTAAAGACTTCTGCTCCTATCTAGAAGGTTTACATGTGATTTCCCTAGTCACGAATAAACCATTTTATGTCTATAACTCGCGGAGGTACCGGTAAATCAATCACTTATAAACTTTTCTTTACTTAGTCAAATTATGGTTCCACGAGGACTGCATAACAAGTAAAAGTTTATTTCATTAAGTTTTCCGTCTTTGCTTTCATGCTTTTCTTAATTTAAGGGGTCAGTAGGGTAAACTGGCCTTTTTTTTTGATATTTTTTTTTTCATAGAAATTTTATTATTATTTGGGGCCTTTTTCGAAACCTTTCAATGGTAAAGTGGGTTTCTACATTAATTCTAAGGGTATAAGAGAACAGAAAATGCAAAAAATGAAAAAAATTGAAAAAAGATTACCAAACAGACCCCTTAAAGCGACTCAAATGAATATTTCCATCGTAATATCCGTACACTAGTATAGTATATGCAGCGGATCCAGATTTATATCTGATTTTCATCCCGCGCAGCATTCCAAAAAACGATTTGAAGAGCTTCTATAAACAGAATTTTCAGCCGATAAGAATACTAGTCTACTTCTACAAATAAAATAGCTTCCAATATGTTTTCTATGTTTCTATATCCTCAACAAAGTATACTAAGTTCACCACGAAGTTTGAAACACCCTGGATTAAAGTCGGAGGCCTTACAAAATAAAGTCTGTCTATATACAAGCATAGCAGAGCCTCAGTTTTTGGAATATCGATGTAAAAATTTTCTCATTTCCTGTTCTTCCCAAGAAGCTGCCCATTTATCCGAAATCCGATCCGCCAATATTAGGCCATTACAGCATATAGTTGTATTTCAAACTGAACGATCCGATTCAGGTGCTTGAATATAAAAATTTGATGAAACATCTTGAAATTTGGGGTGGAAACATCCTACGAAGAAATTGTTCAGATCAAGTGAGTGTATGTTACACACAAATGACATACAAAATGACTGATCAAAATTAAGTTCCTGTAAGAAATATGTTTTATTTTTAATACCCTTTTTATTCTTGTACCTCCTATACAGTTTAGGCAATGATTAGGAAGATTAAAAATATTCTCTATTAATTGATTTATCAGCAGATGTAAAATCATTTGTTTGAAATACGATCCAGACCAAATGCCGTCGAATATTTTTAAAAATGGTGATAATTACTTTATTAGTCGTTCAATATACAATCTTAGAAATCTTTTTTTATTCGTCGACGTAAAAAGTAGCAGATCTTTAATGGAAAATCGTTGCGGTATAGTTGAGTTTATCGCTATTTCAAACTTATCGAATGCAAAATGCATCACCTATTTAAATGAGTTAAGTATCCATCCACTCTACCCGTAAAAACTGGCACATCCTAAGAAAACACTGCACAATACACCACATCCGATGACACCATACTCATACATCACCACACTCATACATCACCGCACTCATACATCACCACACTAACTCAACTCACCACACTTCTACATCAACCCACTCTACATAAAGCATGGTCTCCTGAGCAGTTTCAACATATTCGTTGTATACAATTCGTTTTACACAAGCAGCACATCAACTATCGTTTCATACTTTCCATTCCACACTGCGCCGCGGAATTCCCACTTTTGCTTCGATCGTTATCGTTCCGCCCGCGCCGACAGCGATTATTCAGCTACTTGCAATATTAATTAGATCAGGGGCCCATTTCACTAAACTACAATTCTACAAGTATACAAGTTACAATCACAAGTTAAGTTTCACAAGTGCTGATAAATTGCGTTTCATTAAAATTTTTGACAACACTTGTAGTTTTCTGCACTTGTAAACTACAATTTCTACAATTACAAGTTCTTGTATACTTGTGAATTTTTAAATAAAATAAAATATTTTTATAAAGTTATTTTGATAAATTAAACATATGTATGTGTAAATATATGTATATCGATAATTTGTTTTGATTGTTATCACATCCCTAATCAATCAAAACACATGTTGTGTGTGTTTAATGTTGTTTGCTCACTTGTTGTGTTTATAAAAAAGTTAAAAATTGTTTATTTGTAAAAATGGCAAATGAACATAACAAAGTTAGTGTAGTGCGGGAGATCTTAGCTGCCAAGGACATTCTCTATTTTTTTAGTTACAACTTTTTGTTCTTTATACTTTTTTTATTAATATTTTTCTTATTTGTAAATTAATTAAAATAATTTAAAATAGTTTGTAGCCTAGCTTGGCCTCTAATGCCTGTTATGGTTTGGCTGTCTTTTTCTACATTATCGGAGTCACTAAGGTTAGTAATTGTGTAGTTTTCATCTTCTTCAGTGCGTGAAAAATTGCAAAGTGTAACCGCACAAGTAAAAACATCGCTGGCCATTTCTGGGCTCACCCGCAAATAATTTAAAATGGGAAATTTTTCCTTTAAAATACCAATTGCATTTTCCACAACTCTTCTAGTTGATTTATGGGCATTGAGGAATCTTCCATTATTAGATAGTGGAGGAATCAGCCAATCTTTCAGCGGATATGCTGAATCACCTAGAATGATTCCATTCTGAATTGGACGCCAGCCGTTTTCCATTCTGCGGAACAAACAACTATTCCGCAAGACGCGAGAGTCGTTAGTACTCCCAGGCCAATTTGCATAGGAGTAATAGAACTGGAGATCGGGTCCGCAAACCACCATACACGAAATGGAGTGATTCCATTTGCAGTAACTACGCTTTTTACCACTCTGCACACAGTGGCTTTGCTCACACCATGCAAGTCACCTATTGCATGGTATGTGGTTCCTGTTCCTAGCCAGCGTAACGTAATCAGCAGCTGCTATTGCACCGTTAGAGAATGGCTTCTACTTGTCTTCCTCTCCAGTATTGGACACAACAAATTTAACAACAAAACAAATTTTTCACGTTTTAGCCTAAAACGCCCATTATACTCCAACGTGGATTCCAGGAATTCATATTCCAGACGTGGCCTAAATAGTCTTCTCCTTTTTAATGTGATTTCATTATCGCTTTCATCACTAAAATCGTATAATAAGTTAATTTTGCGCACACACAAAAAATATGAGTTTCTTAATATAATATAAGTTTCACTTGCACCCGTGTTCATTTATTTATAATATATGATTAGTGGTGTTGCCGCTTATAGATAATTTGTAATAAAAAAAAACAATGCGATTCGATTAATGTGTGCCATAACATATTAAATATGTATGATTTTGTGTTCATTTGAACTAATTTTTAAGAACAATTTGTTATAAATCAATTTATCATTCACTTGTAACTTGTAAAATTTTTCTTAGGGTCTCCGTCGACCCTAAGTTTTTTTTCTACAATTCTACAAGTGTACAAGTGCAAATTTTGTTTAGTGAAACAAGATCACTTGTAAAAGTATCATTTGTAGACTTGTGACTTGTAGAATTCACTTGTAGCTACAAACTTGTAATTGTATTTTTATGAAACACAATGATTCACAAGTTCACAATTTCACATGCAAAAACACTTGTAATTGTGAACTTGTAGTTTAGTGAAATAGGCCCCAGTTATGGAATATGGTTCAATAATTTTGAAACAAAGGTATCAAATACAAACCGATTCAAAATAACATTTTTTTCTAGACAACAGTGGAGGTCTCTCTCTTGATCTGCTTCCATCTTCGGGTACTGCATTGAATACTTTTAAAACTAGCGTGTTGTCAACCGTTTGAAAAACATGATCCATATGTAATGCGTAAATACCTGAAATTTTCCCTAAAACTTTTCTTTCGAAACTCATTGTCTATGATTGCGCTCCAGAAAGCAGGGCGAAAGTGATAAGAGAGGTAGAGTCCTTAGTCTTTAAACTTTCAAAAATAATTTGAATTTACTTGAATTAAAACTTATATTTATCATGCTTCATATTTTCAAATTACGTATTTATTATTTTTAATCAGATGAAACTTGTCATAAATTTATACGCTTGCATTTTTGTATGTCCGATCTACAAAGTGATAATTTTAGAAATCTTGTTACTCTTTGAATATATCTAAATTTAATGTTCCGTAAAATCATGAAATTCATTGCAAGAGTCACAGTTTTTATTACATGTATACATATATATATTTATAAGTATATCCCTCCGCTTATTTACTTAGAAGAGAACTCAACTTTTGAAATTTCAAATTTAGAGGAATGAACGAATTTATATCACTCATACGCCAAGGTGCTTCATTATCAGCATAACAGGCATTGCAGATATTATAGATTCATTCATATCTAAAAAAGTAATCTTCGATAGGTATATATTCAAATTAACAGAAGGGATATATAAAGAATTGAATATTTTTATCATTTGCAACATTTATATGGCTTTAAGGATTTAAGAATTTCTCCACCCAAAATACGAACCTATAAATTTTATACACTTGTGGCCACGCAAATCTTACCACTAAAAATTTTCAAGTATTGTGCATATTTTAATACACTTTATAGCTGTACTTTTTGCGGTATAGAAATGTTTTACTTAGATATAAGTTATTTACATTTTATTTATTAAAAATATTAAAATTAAAAAACACATTCAGCTGTAGATAAATAAATTGAAATCTTGAGCTTTACAATATGAGATCGAAATGTAAGATACTGACCTGCAATGAAAACTTGATATTTTTTATATCTTTAACCCTTCGTTGCATGATTTAATTTCCGTTAGAATAAAAATTTTTTTGAATCATATTTTTAATGTGGGCTATTATAAGATGACAAATTTTAAATTTTATGATTGCCGTGTTTCTAGCAACAGAGTTACGTAACATTGCATATATGCAATATCATGCAGCAAATCTAATAAATTTACAAGGAAGTTACTAAATGGATATTTTATTGAATAAAAGTGGACAGAAATAAATTCATTACTTTTACAATAAATTTCAGTTTATTCTATATGGCCATATTTTGATTTTGTATCGGCCTATAAGGAATCTAGGAAATCAACACCCCCCATGAATTTGTTATACTTTGATAGAACGATTGGGCAAGCGACCGTTATTTTCCGTCCAAATTTCGCATCAAACCATTCAACTGCTAGTTCTAGAGTTTTGCCATAGTAGATTGGAGTCAAATTACGATATGAAAGTTATCCACGTTTGCATATTCAAGGGATTTTTCGTATGCTTTTTCTTCATAATATCTCGTCCAGAAGCTTTAAATTGGGAATTCGGATCCGACGAACTGTTCCCAGTGAGTACATAGGTGCCAAAAAATGTATAGTAATTATTATATCAAAAAAAAAAAAAAAAGTTCTTTTATGGGGGAATATGCCTTAGAAGTCCTATAACTGTGTAGGGACTTGATTCCAAATCAATTTCCTCAGGAAGTCTATTGATGCTGCTGTTCTCTGGGACAGTATATATTTCGAAGTTGTAATTGTATCCAGATATACCAGCCAAAACATACAACTTTTATTTTTTTCATTTATTCACTGACATAGTGCCCTGTATTCAGTTCTTGCCTACTTTTGGCGTCCAATATCTTCGAATATTAGGGATTTGAACAATAGATAGGGATTTGAACAATATATAGATATAATATATCCGAAAAAACTTTTTCTGGCTTTTTGACAAGCGCATAAATTTCCATGAGATCTAATCATCGTGCGTCTATTATAACATTAACTTCTTTAAAATTATGTATTGATTGGTTTGCTTCTTGCTGTTTATATTCGTATTGATGTATGTATATCTAATTCAAAATTTGCTTCATCAAGATCATCTATGAGTAAATACTCATCTTTGCTTTCATCCCAGTTTTCTATTAATCGTGCGCTATCATTATAAGTAAGCTCCCTACAGGTAAAAATTTGGGCTCAAATGCATGGTATTGCACATGTGCAATGATATATTATAACTCTTGCAAAAATAGTTCGTGTGAAGACCGAATTTGTTATTTGGGTAAGAAACTCTCCAAACTAATAGGAAATACCAATATTTTATTATACATTCTCAATAATTCACAAAAATAATGAAAAATTAGCACTGCATTTTTAATATATCAGAAAGAAGTTTACTTTTTACTACGAGGGCTGTCCGATAAATAACCGACCTAACCATAATGGCACGCGACTTTTTCAAAATTTTTTTTTTTATTTTTCTACATAGTCTCCTTATAACTCCACACACTTCTACCCAGCGATGCTCCCATCTCTGCAACTCTTCCAAATAGTACTTGGCGTCTTTGTCTGCAAAATACGAGTTCACGAAAGAGATTGCCTCGTCATTTGACGAAAATCTCTGCCCGCCGAATGCAGTTTTAAGTTGAGGAAACAAAAAAAAATTGCTTGGTGCTAGATCCGTTGAATAAGGTGGATGGTCAAGCAGTTCGAACCGCAATTCGTGGATTTTTGCCATGGCGACTGTTGAGGTGTGAGATGGTGCGTTGTCTTGGTGGAACAAGACTTTCTTTTTTTGCAAATGTGGCCGATTTTTCGAAATTTCTTCCTTTAGTTTGTCCAATAATGATGCGTAGTATGCTCCTGTTATAGTTTTTCCTTTTTCAAGATAGTCGATAAAAATAATTCCACGGCTATCCCAAAAAACACTCGCCATCACTTCCCCAGCCGAATACACAGCTTTAGGTTTTTTTGGGACTGGTTCTCCCCTTTTCAATCCACTGTTTAGATTGGTTTTTTGTTTCGGGCGTATAATGATGAATCCAAGTTTCGTCTACTGTTATCAATCGGCGCCAAAACTCGGTCTTATTGCCTCTAAACTGAGCCAACAGAGCGCTGGAAATGTTTATCCGCGCACGTTTGTGGTCTAGCGTAAGCAAACGCGGCACCCAACGCGCGGACAGCTTTCTCATGCCCAAATCTTGGTTTAATATGTGACAAACAGTTTCTTTTGACATCTTCATAATCTCAGCTATTTCCCTAACTTTAATCCGGCGGTCGTCTAGTACCAATTGATGAACTTTAGCGATGTTATCGTTAGTGGTTACAGTTTTTGGACGCCCAGGACGTTCATCATCTTCCAAGCTCCTGCGACCACGTGTAAATTCAGCTGCCCAAAATTTTACGATGGTAAACGATGGTGCAGAGTCACCATACACAGAGTTCAACTCATCTTTTATTTGTGAAGGCGTATTGCCTTTCAAAAATAAAAATTTAATTACAGCTCGATATTCAATTTTTTCCATTTTGGGGTAATCACCGAAATAGACTCACAAAACGACTGTCAACAGATAATTTCGCAAGATAAAATTTCTGAAATTTTGGCGAGTAGCTATTATAATATGCACAATTTGAAGTAGAAACTTTTTTTTCAGATGTGCCGCTAGCTTCACGTTGAGGTCGGTTATTTATCGGACAGCCCTCGTACATATATTCACAAAAACTGAAGAATTTTTGCGAAACTCTACCAAAGGGAATAGTAATAAGATATATGTAAAATTTCATTTGGCGAAAAAATAACTGCAAATAAAGAAACGATGTAGCTGCCAGATCAACTAGAAGTTAACATTGCATATATGCAATGCTATGCAACGAAGGGTTAAGTTAATTTCATTTACACTATAATTAAAAATAATATTTCATTCTATTTTATTTTATTTTAATTATAACACGAAGTTTAGTCGGTGTATCACTTAAAAAAAATAAAATCAGCCGCTTTTGTATAAGCAAAAAAAGCTAATTTGCGTTTTACTCATTAAACGTAATAAATTAAAAACTATAATTATAATTAGATAATATAATTTAGTTTACTTGTACTTACTAAAAACATAAAAAGACGAATTTGAAGACAATCCTGAACGAACGAAAACGTTCGAAAAAAAATTTAAGAAAGTATAGTGGTAAGGTTTGCGTGGCCATGAGTGTATATTTAAATGACCATCGAGACGATTTGCGTTGACGTTCGTTTTCCCAGCTTTGCAGATATCGTTCTGAAATTTTGTAGAATTATCTTAACCGCCAATATCGGACAGTACAGCTGCCATACACACTGATCAAAATAATTTTTTTTTATTGGATAAAAATTGATATTGGTCGATTGGGATTTGAGCGAGAAATAAGTTTAAATAGAGAGAAAGGAAAGGTTATAAGATATAGGAATAAATTCTATGAGTAGCAGTAAAAAAAGAAGAACATCTACTATGTTGCGGGTAGATACAATATCGTACTGAGTCAAGTTGAACACTCTTTATAATATGTATTATTTAAAAACACGCCTTTTCGTTTTTCTTTAAACAAATTTTTACTAAAGAAGAAAAAAAAGACTAATAAAAAATTACACATGAATTCAAACCAAATCATCTTAAGTTCCTTTTGTCTTACTTTAGGAGCTTCTAAAATTGCTATAAAATCCTTCCAATTTCTACTTTTCAACCATATTTGTTTAATTTTGGTTTTAAATATTCCATTTACCAGGAAGAACTACAAGTCGTAGCCGTGCCACAATTTGGGTTTTGCTAGTTTCCAAGAAATGAACGATTCCATTAGAAATTTCATCAATTTTCAACTAACAACTATTAGCTGAACAAATGATTGACACTTTGATGTGGCCAACTGCTATCTACTCAACAAGTTAGAAAGGTGTGTCAATATCAATTTATGCGTGTGTGTGTGTGCGTGTGAGTTGACGAAGACGGCTCCTAAATGCAACTGCCTTGATTACTTTCACCTTGCAGTTTAACTGCAAGCATGTTGTACTTGTTTGTATATATTTGCGTGTGTGTGTGTTTGTGTGGCTGCGCGTACATGCGTGCATATAAAATGTCCTAAGTACTTAAGCAACTAAAGCGAAAACTTTATCTTAACCCGTCAGTCAGTCAATCCGACAGGCTAACAACTACTACAAGCACCACTACACACACACACACACACACACACATATAGTACACACTCACCCGAGACAGCGGCAGCCAACTGGTTGGGTGAAAGTGTTGACGAGCGAGCTGAATGATGGAAACATGCAGAAATAAAAGGCTACACGAGCGCACTTCGCATGGAGTTGTGGCCGCCTTGCACACACAATTGCAACGAGACTTACATAAATGCATGTATGTATGCATTATATACATATATATAGGTATGTAATTGCATGAAAATCACAGGAAATTTTAATTTGAACGGAAAATGGTTGTGGCCGGAAAAGACCAACTAAAAACGGAGAAAACAACTTTGTTACCAAGATACAGCCGACAAATTGAATTTAATTGTTGGAAACAGCAAAACCAACGGCGTTGTTGCAATGCCAACATATACGTATTCAAACAGTTAACATGCAACAAAAGTATTGTAAAAGAAAAAGCAAGAAAATTCTTGTCTTCGTAGTACAAATACATTTGGGTAGCAACACAAATTCGTAGTTGTGGCAGAAACAAACATTTTCTTGACACAACTTTTGAGGTTACAAGTTCTTGAAAGGAATTTACAGTTATGTGCTCCAGCAGAGCTAACAGATATTCAAATAGAAAACTAATTAGAGTACGAGAGTTGTGCAAAAATAACGTGAATTTTGTATATTTAAGAAAGTCGTTATATGTGCTAGGTTGTCAAATATCTCCCTTCCGCTTTTTTGCTCTTTATTCAATGCTTTATAAAAAGTGTTACAGTGATTGGATTTAGTTCAAATATGCGCCGTTTCGTTCGATAATCTGTTTCCATCTAGACGGCAACTTCATAATATCACCTCGTAGAAGCCCCCTTCCTTATTTGCGAAGAACTCGGACAGCCACTTTTCACAAGCCTCTTTTGAGTTCAACTTTACACCAACAAGGGCGTTCGCCATGGACAGGAACAGGTGGTAATCACTTGGCGCTATGTCCGGGCTATATGGTGGATGCGATAAAACCTCCCATCCGAGCTCCCGTAGCTTCTGACGAGTCATCAACGAAGTGTGTGGTCTGGCGTTGTCCTGGTGGAACACTACACCCTTCCTGTTGGCCAATTCTGGACGCTTCTGGTCGATCGCCTGCTTCAAGCGGTCCAGTTGTTCGCAGTAGATGGTAGAATTAAGCGTCTGGCCATATGGGAGCAGCTCATAGTGGATGATTCCCTTCCAATCCCACCAAACACACAGCAAAACCTTCCTGGCCGTCAATCCCGGCTTGGCCACTGTTTGGACGATTCACCGGCCTTCGACCACGACCGTTTTCGCTTGATATTGTCGTATGTGATCCATTTTTCGTCGCCAGTCACCATCCGCTTCAAAAATGGGTCGAGTTCGTTCCGTTTCAGCAGCATATCGCAGGCGTTGATTCGGTCCAGAAGGTTTTTTTGCGTCAAATCATGCGGCACCCAAACATCAAGCTTTTTTGTGTATCCAGCCTTCTGCAGATGGCTTAAAATATTTTGGTGGTTAACTCCCATGTTCTGGGCGATGTTACGTGCCGGTCTAACTCGATTTTTTCCATGCTTTGATTCGTCGTCACAGATCAGATTGTCTTAATACTATATATTCTTCATTTTATTAATGTTTTCGTTTTTTCTTGAAGTGCTCGGACATCCGGTAGGCTTTCCGTCGACCCTTTGAGAACATTTTGTACCCTTGTATTTCTCTAAAAAATATTATATGGCAACAACTCTATCTAGCACTTCGAAACTATTCAAAGAGAGATTAAAATTTTCCACTTTTGTTACGATACTACTCATTATATTCAAAGCAATGATCTCATATATAATATCTTCTCAAATCTGTCTAGCAAGCAGAACACCGGTCTGGCTTTGCGTTGAAAGATATCTCAATTAACTCGTGAGAAGCATTCAGTCACTTTCGAAGCAATAGCTGACACTTGAAATCTATTTGGGAAGATTTTAATTTCTTCAACATGAATTGATCTCGGACATGGTATATAACATACACTTTAAGCTCTGCTTAAGATAATGTAACTATACCGGTTTCTGAGGAAGGAAGTATTGCCAAAAGGACTGAGTGCGACAGTGAATTTAATTTGTCTAAATGCCTTCACTCTCGCTATCTCAAATGTTGACGGTATAACATTTCGTTTATTCACTAATTTGTCTCCAAACCTAATAAAACTAATAAAAAGGAACATAGCAGAGGCTTAGCCAAAATTTTATGTGAAAGTGAAAAGTTTCAAAAATAAACGAGAAATGAATATTAGGCATTCTTGGAGAAATGGCAATGCTAATCGAATCACTGTTATCACATATGGTTCACTCACTTGACCACAGAAGATATATGCATTTACTATACATATATACACAACTATATATGTATGGTATATAGTATGTTAGTTTGCATAAACTATTATCACTTTCACATATTTTCCAACCACTCGCCTAAAACTCGCACTTTCTATTTTCTTCTTTGTGCATTTGCCAAGAGAATAATCATTATTAAAGTGTGCAAAGTTTTGCAAGTTGCCACACTGCAGCCAATTCCCACACATCCAGAACGTTTCTTATACGAATTTACATTCACAAGGCGCTCGGCGACAAATGTGGCTTTGGCACTTTTTTGCACCCGTTGCTCTTTCAAATGTACAGCTGTCACATCCGTTGCTGTGGTTGCCTGCAACAATTTCGTGTGAGTGTGTGCATGCCACGGCAGCTGCGTTCGTTAAAACTATAGATTGTGTGGCAACTGCGCTGTGAGCAGGTCTTAGTTGTGAAATACTGAAGATTGTTAGTGGCTTAGATTGTGAGAAAGTTTTCGGATTGATTAAGCGGCAACTGGAGAAAAGTGTCAAGTAGAGCTTAAAAGTGCTTTCACTTTTAGCAAAGTTGATATGTGTGCGTTGCATGCTTACAGGGTGGGTTCAATTGCTTGCATATGAACGAGGAATACTTTTTTGGAAACGGCTTTAAAAAAATGCAGCTTTGATATTTTGGTCATAATGATAGTTAGTTTTGAGGGATAGTAAAAGGTAATTGATACAGTTAGGCGCCGCAGCAGTTCTTTTTTCAGTCTCAAAGAGGGAGAAAGAGTAAAACCTTATTTTCCTGAAATGCTTAAAAAAGGTTTTTAGTCGCTCAAATTACAAAAAAAAGCATTGCAGGCAACTCACAGCATCAAATAGCTCTAAAGCTCCATTGGCTTTTATGACAATATATTCTACGCAAATGAATCTAACTAACCCAGCAACTAATCTGACCCAAGATTTTTAGGCTTTTTTTAAACTATTTGGGTATAATTATGATGCTACAACAATGAGAACAATAAATACACAATAAAAAAATCTCCTCAGCAAATACGGTTATGAGCTAGTTGGTTACGATACTTATGTAGCTTTGTCGTATACCTTCTTCCAAATGCCTTATATCATAACCGAAAGAATGTGGAAAGGAACCACAGACCGAATAGACAACTCTCCGAATGATAGTTTCTTATTTAAAATATTTGGCTGCACTGGAAATGTGATTTCTATCCTAAACTGAATTCAATAGTTTAATACAGTGAGACTAGAAGGTCTGGTATACAAAGTGAGCTGTGCATGAACGTGTCATACACTCACAGTAGAGACTAGTTCACATTTTGGATATCTTTTGCCATGAGTAAGATCAGTATACTCTTTGTTAATGATACAGCGAAATCGAGTAAGAGCGAGCTCTCTCTCTCTTTTTAGCAGATTGAGCGGATAAATGTTTTCTACGATACGATCTATTCACAATCTTACTGCTATGATAGAAACAAACTCAAAAGTTTATTAGTTGGGATTAAGTTAGAAGCAATCATTAGGAACTTAAAAACCACGATTTTCGATCAGGCGTTATTTCGACATTAAATTCTAATCAGCTTGTGAACTAACTCAACTTGAATTTACAATCTCTATGCTTCTTGCTTCAACTGTAAAATATTTTTGAATAGTACGAGGTTTGACAATTAAGTAATGAGACTGATATTATTTCCGCGCTTGTGGTAAACCTGTGACCTTGAAATTCCCTTTCTCTTTTTTCGGCATCCCTCCCCTCTCCATAAATATACTCGTATATTGCCACACCGCCCTCAGCGTGTCCCAGTATTTGGCCTCTAAAGGGATCGCCGTGTTGCAACAGCCGCCTTATTCGCCCGACATGTCACCCTGTGACTTTTTTGTTTCCTAAAACAAAATCGGTGGTCAAAGGAACCTATTTTGAGTCGATTACAGACATCCAGGCGGCCGTGACGAGGGTACTCGCGGACATCCCAGTCGAAGCGTTCCAGAAATGTTACGAAGCATGGAAAACGCGCTGGAATCGCTGTATAGCTGCCCAAGGGGACTACTTTGAGGGGGATGGCAGAGTTGTAGAATAATTTTCAAATATACGGTTTTTATGGAATCAGTCTCATTACTTAATTGTCATACCTCGTATATTTGAATGATAGATCAATTGGTAGAGAGCACTTCAGGTTGTCGAATGGAAATAGGTGCAATTATTTAAGTGATTTTAAGTGATGCAGCATCTCTCTTTCAACCATATTGCGCTTTGATTTTCTAGCTGAATCAGAATCTTCTCCTTGTGTAGATAATTTTTGAAACACTTTAACATCTTCACTTCTTTTCATTTGCCCGGGACCACTTTTCTAACCTTTATACCCTGAACATTGTATACTAAGTTTGCACGATGGTTGTAACATCCAGAAAAATGCGTAGGCGATCCTATGGAATATACTTTTACAGAAATGATCAGCTGAGTCGATTCAGTCATGTCCATCTATGTGTTCGTCTGTCTGCATATACGCAAACGGAGGGACAGTTTTTGAAATATCGATATGAAATTTTTCACACGTCCATTTTTCTCCAAAAAGCTGCTTATCTTTGGAACCACTGATATCGGACCATTATAAAGTAGTATAGCTGTCATACGAACTGATCGACGAAAATTAAGTCTTTGTATGAAAAACTGTTTTCTTCAAGAATATATCTTCTAGACAAGTTGTTTATATCAAAAAATTGAGACTAGAGCTGTTTTAACCATAATCAGAGGATACCAGATACAGAGTAAGTATAATGTTCTTTGTAAAAGCTTGCTTTCGAAAATTAATATATTGGGTTACTAACTGAAGAAAAGGGGCAAAAGCTAAGATCTCAATTAAGTCGGAAGTGAAAACACAAAGAATAGTTTTAAAACTTGAAACTGAGAATTTTAGGTAAATAACTGAAGAAATACGAGATTTATGAAACGCATAGGATTTTGAAGTTCCGTATTTTTTACTTGCTTGAATGGTATTCAGTTTCGTGGAAAATACTCAAAAGAGGACACTGAAAAAATTAAATTTATTTCAGAATCTCTTGACGATATCGGCTACCCTACTACCAAACTTGCGATCTCCAGTAAAAAAATACGAGTATATAATGCGAGAAGTACGAATCAAACTCACAAAAAAAAGTGATTTCAAGTTTTTATAGCAATCCGCATTGATTACACACTCCAAACTTGAAAAGTTTCAAAATACAACAAAAATTATTGTTGTTGCTGCAGTATAAAGTGAGAAGGAAAATGCAGTTAAGGAATTAGTCTTTTCGTAATTCTTAAAAGCAACTAATAAAGGCATAGACACACGCACAAGTTGGCATGGACACATTGCCAACCACTAACACCGACACGTTCTTGTGCGGCACTTGAGAGATAAAGTTTCATTATGCACTCAACGACAACTACATGAAGCCACATCTTCGGCCCGCATGTGCTGCTACACGCTTAAAGGCTTGCAGTACAATCCGCAGTATAGTTCTAGCATTTTCACACACTCACTCACTCACAAATATACGCACATGTGAATAGAGCGCATACAAAAGGCGAGAGAATATGCTGTGCGAGTGTGTCGTAGAAAGACATTCAGCGAATATTTTCACTTCCAAAGCTGGGCGAAGCTTTAACCGCAACAGTGAAGCGTTGTTAAAATTTCAAAAAGTTTTTCCTAAGAAAATTACCGCAAGCGAACTGATGGCCATAACATAAATGTGCCTGTGGATGCCACTTGTGGTGCTGAAAGCTATGTGTCCAGGCATGAGGGTGGCCATTTACATATGCGTAGGTTTGTGTGGTTTCGGAAGAATGTATGAAAAAGCTGAAACTGGCACTCAATCAGCTGATTGTTAAGTGGCTGTAGGGTGTGACTGAGCGCTAGCAAATCGTTAGTAGCTGCGAGTATATTTTAAAATATGAAGCATATTCAAAATATACTAAGTTTCAGATATGTCATTGGTGTATGGACAAAGATTATGTGAGAGTACATATTTCCTTTTCTGGTCTTTAAAACATGACGGTTAGCGGGTCAAAACCTACTTCCCGGTAGGATATTGGAACTGAAACTAAGCCCTTCACTGAAACCGATTAAAAGTTAACTAAGAGATTCAGACGTAGGGAGATCTGAGACGTAGAAGAAAGAAGAAATCCATGTGGCAGCCACTACGATATTTTCAGTTGAACGTTCCACTGAAATCTATATTGACGCACCTTTGTAAGAAGTCATTAAAAGTGGTTATCTTCCTTGGTAGAAGTAGTTGGCGAAGCTACACAATAGGTATCATAAATGAATGTGACAATAACTATGCGTTACAAAAATGTGGTGGATGTGGTACTGATAAAACTGCTGCCAATTTTAGCTCCTTAGTACAGTAGAGACGCGTCGACGATTGTGGCGCGTTGGTAGCATAGTGTGCTCCTTAAAAGACAAAAGACCTTCTCAGGCCTTAAGAGAGCTCTATCCACTGTATATGTTGCATCTTACCGAGCTGGAGTTTGAATGGAACCTTTGAGCGCATATACAGAAAATGATTTCCTCCCGACGCAGGTTGGACTCAGTGGTAGCATTGATTAGACGGATATAAAGGAGACCAGTTGCTTGGAGTTACTCTAGTAACAATAAGATTGATTCTTTTCTTATCGATTAAAAAGTATTAGAGGCTGGAAATAATAGCCCTTGGCCGTATAAAGTCCGGGTCAATTTCGTTAACGTAGAATCGGCTGTTGTGAAAATTGAATTGCAGTCATTAATTAAATAGGTCCAACAGACTGGATTCAGCAGAACGCTGCTGAAAGAGGTACAGACATGGCAGAATACCGCAGGCTATCGAACACGTCCGTAGTGAGACTCACATGCTTCTGATTTAAGATCGCGATCGCAGAAATCATGCCTACATTCACCTGATCGAAGCCGAACCGCTTTTTAAGAACATAAAAAGAACATTCCTATAATGAACTTCAACAATGGTGATTTTGAACACCACAAAATGATATAAACAGTTTCATCGACTCTTTCCAAGAGATTCGCGTCTTAGATCCGCACGAAACTTCGTTTTGGATACTGTCGTTGGTTAAACTTCTACCTATTCATACTAGACTACGATATACTAAATGTATATTCCTCATGCAAAGAGTTCACGCATGATACTAACAACCTCACACACTCACTGAACACTCTATACCTTTGATTAGATCCAGTCGAAACAGCACGTTTCTAGTCCCTACACTAAGAGATTTCGATGACATTTAATTTCATGCTTTCTCCCAAACAAGTTATTCTTTTAAGATATTAGGTTGTCAAATATCTCCCTTCCGTTTTTTTGCTCTTTATTCAATGCTTTATAAAAAGTGTTACAGTGATCAGATTTAGTTGAAATATGAGCCGTTTTGTTCCATAATCTGTTTCCATCTAGACGGCAACTTCATAATACCCCCCGCGCAAAAGCCCCCTCCTTATTTGCGAAAAACTTGGACAGCCACTTTTCACAAGCCTGTTTTGAGTTCAACTTTACTCCTACCTATGGACAAGAACAGGTGGTAATCACTTGACACTATGTCCGGACTATATGGTGGATGCGATAAAACCTCCCAACCGAGCTTTCGTAGCTTCTGACGAGTCATCAATGAAGTGTGTGGTCTGGCGTTGTCCTGGTAGAACACTACGCCCTTCCTGTTGGCCAATTCTGGACGCTTCTGGTCGATTGCCTGCCTCAAGCCATCCAGTTGTCCAAGGTAGATGTTAGAATTAAGCGTCTGGCCATATGGGAGCAGCTCATAGTGGATGATTCCCTTTCAATCTCACTAAACACACAGCAAAACCTTCCTGGCCGTCAATCCCGGCTTGGCCACTGTTTGGGACGATTCACCGGCCTTCGACCATGACCGTTTTCGGTTGATATTGTATATGTGACCCATTTTTCGTCGCAAGTCACCATCCGCTTCA
Organism: Bactrocera dorsalis; assembly: GCF_023373825.1. Lineage (NCBI taxonomy): Eukaryota > Metazoa > Arthropoda > Insecta > Diptera > Tephritidae > Bactrocera > Bactrocera dorsalis. The sequence continues at coordinate 22,320,536 of NC_064303.1, read as the reverse complement.
AAAATGGGTCGAAGGGTCCAGAAGGTTTTCTTCCGTCAAATCATGCGGCACCCAAACACCAATCATTTTTGTGTATCCAGCCTCCTGCAGATGGTTTAGGATGGTTTGATGACTAACTCCCATCTGCTGGGCGATGTCACAAAATGCCACATGCCGTTCTACCTCGGTATTTTCCATGATTTGATCGGTATTCGTCGTCACAGGTCTACCGCCGGCTGGCTTATCCATGGTGTCGTTGCCAGATATGAGCTCTGTAGCGCTTTATTCATAGCCTCGAAATTCAAAAGACAAAAAGGTGGAAGGGTTATTCACCCATTTCTGTTTTCAAACCCAAATCAACTATTGATGTTTCGATATTCGGATCACAATTAGTGGACTTTCCTGGATCGCCGTTTTGAAGTAATTTCTTTTTTTTAAGAAAAAAGTCCCGGAGTGAAAGAGGAAATAAGCACTTAAGCTGAAATTTTATTGTAATAAAATGCAAAGAAGTTTTTAATTACAACCTGAATTTTATAGCGAGTGAAAATAATATATAAGGTAGTTTAAAAGGGAAATGAAGCGGAAAGTATTAACGACGTAGCAAATGTGGGCTATAAAGAATTTATGGAATATATTATTGTATAAACTGGTCAAGAGTCAGCGAGGCGTGTGTGTATCTTGCCGGAAGTATGCATGTGGATATAAATATAACGGTGCTTAATTTATTCTTATGGAATACATAGATGCAAATGAATATGTGTACTTGCTTATAACTATATATTACATATACTTCATAAGTATATGTACATGCCAAGCATCATGGCGCGCCTTTCATTTTGCCGCAAGTGCTGCAAAGAGTGCTCACTGAGAGCAGAGGTGCGGCGCCTTGCAGCGAAATCGTTTAAGCGAACGAGCACTTATGTATGTATATTCGTATGCATTAATTGGAGCTCTTTTGTTTATGGAAAGTAACCAACAAGGAGTGGACTTCACAAATTTATGGCATAAAGATCGGCAGCGTTAAGTTAAGTAAAGTAATACGAATAATGCCACAATGATTTAAGAAAATTTGACTTGAAATTTACACATTGGGGAAAAATAATATGTTGAAAACTTTGCTAAAAAAGAGAAAATAAAACAAGAAAAGATGTTAACTTCGACTGCACCGATGCATTTCTTTTAGTAACTATGTGCTCAGTTTGTATGGCAGCTATATGCTATAGTGAGCCGATCTCAACAATTTTTTCGGAGATAACATTGTTGCCTTAGAAAATAATATATACCGAATTTCGTGAATATATCTTGTCGAATGAAAAAGTTTTCCATACAAGAACTTTTTTCCGATCATTCGGTTTGTATGGCAGCTATATGTTATAGTGGTCCGATCTGAACAATTTCTTCAGAAATAATATTGTTGTCTTAGAAAATAATTTATACCCGATTTCGTGAATATATCTTGTCAAATGTGAAAGTTTTCCATACAAGAACTTGATTCCGATCGTTCGGTTTGTATGGCAGCTATATGCTATAGTTAACCGATCTGAACAATTTCTTCGGAAACTATATTATAGCCTTAGGAAATAATCTATACCCGATTTCGTGAATATATCTTGTCAAATGTGAAAGTTTTCCATACAAGCCCTTATTTTCGATCGTTCGGTTTGTATGGCAGCTATATGCTATAGTTAACCGATCTGAACAATTTCTTCGGAGATTACATTGTTGTCTTAGAAAATAATCTATACCAAATTTCGTGACGATATATCGTCAAATGCGAAAGTTTTCCATACAAGAACTTGATTCCGATCGTTCAGTTTGTATAGCAGCTATTAGTTATAGTAGTCCGATATTGGCAGTTCCCACAAATAAGCAGCTTCTTGAAGAGAAAATGAGGTTTGCCAAATTTCAAAATGATATCTTAAAAACTGAAGGGCTAGTTCGTATATATACAGACCTTATATCTAACGTCCATTTTACACTATGTGGAATCCTCTTAGGTATGAGACCGCAATCTTTTAAAAACAAAGTCAGAATACCCAAAAATATATTTCCGTATGAAAAACTTATCCTTCAATTGCCTGCCTATACATCTTTACCTCACCATTATTGTTGTTGCTGTTGTATGTGACCTCTGCACCAGCACGTCGTTTAAAGTCATTTAGCTTGACCATGAATAAATGAGTAATCAAGCGGCAACCATTGTGAAATTATACCCAGAGGGCAGCAATAATGGCAATAAAAGCAACAACAGTAACTGAAACAAAAATAGCAACAACAGCAACCGAAACAAAATAGCAACAACAGCAATGGAAAATAATTTTACTTACGAACAGAGATACAACAGACGGCTCAGCTTTGCCGTTTAACACATTTAGCTGCACAACATCACCATTTCCGGCCGCTTCTCTACACACTTCGCACCAACTTTCATTCCACTATACCGCTCAGGGGTATACACTTTGTGCCATAACCTCTGATTGCCGTGCAACAAAGCTGATTGGCCAAAGATTTTCACTTCTTTTCCTCGGGGAAATAATTTAAGCGTTGCGTCTTCCGCAGAGCTATTTTCTTGGCTACGTCTTTTACTATGTGCGTGCTGCTAACGGCATTCAACACGCAAACTTTCGCACAAATAAACAAACAGCTTGGGCAGAAGCTACGCAGCTTTGCGCTCAAAGTTCTTTGGAGACTCCAACTAGCTAGCTGTCCACTGTAGGTTGTTGTGTAGGCCATCTTTACGGTGTTGGCGGCGTTTATTAATGTTTCAAGGGGCAGCTGTTAGGAGTCAACAGTTAACAGCTACAATTCCGTTGTATTTAAATTTAGTCCAATTTAAGTTAAACGGCTTTTAGTTCCCCAGACAGCGAATGGGCAAATCTCTGTTTACAACTATGTCTTGCGTCTTTGTGAAATGCGGCATTGTTGCATGTGTGTGTTAGTGTTGCTGTTGTTTCTAGAAATGCGATGTAAAAAGTTGCACGTTTATTACAGCCCACAATAACTTGTGCTGTGGGAGTAGTTTAATTCGAATGACTGTAAACTGAAACGATTTTGCTTTATTAGCGAAACGCTGAGTGGATTTTCATGTAAATTTTTTTTTTTGGTAAATACATTTGACATAATTTGACATCTTCACTGACGAGTTGTGAAGAACTGAGTGAGTTATGTTCTGAGAAAAATTTGACTTTCAAAGTGACAATCTAGAGTAATGTCATTCGTTCCATAAATAATTTCGAGGAACATTGTTGAGTAGGCAAAATTTGAACGGATGTAAAAACATGATTATCTCAGTTATACGTGTATAGACCCGCTTGTGCTGAAAATGGGTATCCACTTTCTATTAACCATATCTTGAAGAGGAGCAGTAACCCTCATTTCTAAAGACTTTTTGTATAAGAAATGTGAGTCCAAAAGATTGTTATTGCCTCTAGTCGAAATGAGTTTTGATTATTCATTCCATTTTCATTTTGTCTTCGGTATAGTTTGCATAAGATTGGCTTAAGGAATTTGAGGGAAGTCATTCCTAAACTCTTTAAAAAAGAAATCCGCTTTAATATACATCAAATAGGAAGGAGTTCTTAAGTAACATTGAACTGTTACTTTTCAGATTTTCAGGAACAACATCGAAAGGTTTCAAACCACAAAAATTGAAACATGTTAAATATACAAAAAATGGATTGGTGTCTTTAAGTGGAATAATTGAGCAGAATAGCCTTCGCAGCCGAGGATTCCCTCTGTCGGCTCAAAATACTTGCCGTTCATCGGCCATTTCAGGCAAGGAAACCAAAAAAAGTCCGGAGAGGGCGTATCTGGGCTGTAGGGCGGCTGTAGAAGCGTTGGAATGCCGGCTTTTGTTAGGTAGCTGTCTGTCTTGTCGGCTGCGTTGTCTTGTCGTACCCGATTGACCCTTCGTTTGAGTCTCTTGAGGACTTCCACGTAAAACTTGGCGTATAAGGTTTGTTCGCTTTTGATGTCAAAAAGACAATGAGCAATGTTTTTCATGGTCTTCATTAGCGACCTCTTCCCGGCTGTCCTAAAAGGCCCGGTGCCACCGAAACAGACCATTTCTCGCAACATCTGGTTAAACCTGCTTGATCATATCAAGCAGATTTACCGAGTTTCACACAAAATTTTATCGCGTACCTCTACTCTAACGAACGAGTTGACCCTCAATATAATCTACATATTATATCTATGGAACAATATTTCTTTTTGGATGCGCAAGGGCACTGACAAGACGCTTCTTGAAAATTTAATACTTGCTAAAATAAGACAATCAGGGAAAATAGCGATAGCAGTTGCTTCGTCTGGAATTGCTGCAACCTTTCTAAAAGATGAAAAAACTGCTCATTCATCTTTTAAACTTCCGTTATCCATAAATCTTGAACAGCAATCAATATGTTCTTACCGCAAAAATGGGCCTCTTGGTTAACTATTGCAAGACGCCTCAATGATTATGTGGGAGGAATGCACCCTGAGCCACAAAGCACATATAGAGTCCATGAACAGAACATAAAAAGACCTTAGAAACTCCTTTGCTCTCATTGGTGGAATAACTTTTGTATTTACTGGAGATTTCCAACAGAGTCTTCCTGTCATTAACAGAGGTACGTGAGCAGATGTCATCTAAGCATGCTTAATATCGTCGCACTTATGAACTCAGATTGAAAATATAAATTTACGGATGAATATAAGAGCCCATCTTCATGGAATCACCGATGGTGATTTTCCACAAGAACTGCTTAAACGTGGCGAAGGAATTGTAATTATGTTTTTGAGGAACTTAAGTCCTTCAAGCATGTACAGGTTGCTTATGGTGAAACTGAAGTATAATTTAATTTAATAGCAATCATTATCACCGGCCCAGCAGCTGGTCAACTAGCTTATATACCGTGTACTCCGATTATCCTAAGTAATCTGCCAATACCTTTTAAACGGCTTAAATTTCCAGTAACAACAGCTTACGCTCTAACCACAAACAAGTTCCAAGGCAAAAGTCGAATTATTAAGGATTGACCTGTGAAAAGAAGGTTTTGCTCATGGCCAACTGTATGTTAGTCTAGCACAGGTCAGAGTTCTTTGAAAATCGATTTAAATTGCTGCCACAAAATAAATTAACATCAAATATCGTTCACAGGGAAGCTCTAAGTCAATAAATTCAATTGTTTAGGAGCAGAGAAAGTAAAATATATCACTAGTAAAAGCCTTTGCATAAAAATTAAAAAAAAAAATATAATAATAATACAAAAAATATACTTTCATGTGCGTATTTTCTCCATATAACTAACTTTTAATGACACCACGCAAAAACGAGAATGTGGGAGAGTGTGTACAAAATTATAACTTTTGAAATGATTGTTTACGAGTAATACCCGTGTGAAGCCGGGGCGGGCTGCTAGTAGATTATAATTTAAAGCATTGCCACTGCCTTTGAATATATTGTTAACAACGCACTATTCAAGCTTTTTATAGCTCAACTTCAAAACAACGGCGTATTCTAGTGGCAAGGATCTCCAGATCCGACAAATTTCGTAAGACAACTGCTTCAAAGTGTATGTGCGTCTTCCACGAAGCTTCTATTTAATATATGCCCACACATTTTCAATAGGGTTTGCTTCGGGCGACAGCGACGGCCAATCCAATGTAACGATGCCATATTGAGTTCTCCACTGAGTACAGAGCTTGCTGTGGTGTGTAGGATCGTTGTCCTGCTGAATGCAATCTTTATTTTTTCTGATGAACCATCGTTTGGCAGAAAGCAGTAAAGCCTTTTTGTAGATTTTTATCACTTTCTCGGCATTTAGGTTGTCAGTGAAGAGGTACAAAGTGCCGAATTTCTGCCTTGAGAAGCAGCCTTAAAAATGCACCTTTATTCCATGTTTTACGGTCCGCTGAACAAGCCTATTTGTGGAAGTTGACCAGGTTCGCGTGAGGACAAAACGTGCCCATATAGAACATTCATCAGTAAAAATGACATTTTCAAAATCTCTATCAATATTCTCATGCGCCCAAGCGAGTCGCTTTGTCACAAGTTTTTCAGTCAACAGAGGCTTCTTCATTGTGTTGAGCCATTTCAGATCATGAGTTTGAAGAAGGGTTCGGATAGTAGTTTCGTTGGATATATCTAAACCCTTTGCCATTAATTTTGCTTATCCTTGCCGCAGTGTTAAAGCAGGATTCCGCGAAAATAGATTCACTTTTCTTTTTTTCATCTTTTTGTTCACTTTTCCGATCGAAGCATGTTCTGATGATTTATCGCCTATTTTAGCCACTATATATCGTTGTATCCACTTCTGTACAAATGAATTCGACTTTCTCATATATTTAGCAGCCGCTGATTGCGACATTTAGGGACCTTTCGGGTGGCTACAAAGGAACACAGCTTCGTAGCGCGACGCGTACTTAACACTCATGGCGTTTAACGTGATTCTCTTTCAAAAGATCAACGACAACTGAACCTTTGTCGACAATGCATCAAGAAGAAAGCTTCCCTCTATCGGCTCGCGAAGGAATTAGAGCGAAATTTTTCATTAACTGTCGTTACAGCTCTTACTTGACAGAATGTAAATCAGAAATATTGTACAACGAGAGAAAGAAATAATGGTTGAGAAAATAAATCAATGAAAGATCAATGAATAAATGTAATGTAATTAAGAAAAATAAAGAAATGATACAAGCAGATAAATGATTTAAGATAACTTGGGAAAGAGGGAGGTAACGATTGAAAAGCTTTTTGTTAATATTTCTAATATCGGAATGTTACTAAGAATTTATATATTATATGTGTAAACGATTGCTAAAGAATAGTGACTAAAGGCAGGACATGAGCCCTATCCCTTCTGCGACTAACATAAAGACCATATTTAATTGATCACACTTCAGCCAACAAACAGCTTCTCATAAAATCTTGAATGTGTAAAGCAGTTCTAGAAGAGCATTACGATGCGTGCAACAAATGGGAAGAGAAGTTCGGCCAGGCAAATAGTAAAGCTGAAAGTACCAACTGTATATATTTATAAGCATATACATATAGTATGTTTATATATTTATAAGCATATACATATGCTTATGTAAAGGCCATAGAAACTCTGTGCCACAGCCAATGCAGCAATTTGGTATTCACTTTACTACATGCAGACTACTTTTTGAGGCAACACGAATATTTGTTTTTACTATTCGCTAACTTTGTACACTTTTCTCATTGCGCTCAAGTGATTTTTGCGCCTTTCAACTTCATTCAAAATCCAAAAATCGATTTCTACAATTTTGCTTTGCAAATTTTTTGTTGGAAAGGCATTGCTTTTTGGGGTTTTACCTCTTTTTTTCATGTTGCAATATAGATTAGTAAGTACATGTGTATCTCTAGTGCCAATGTTGCTGCATCTCGTTGCTCATTCCGCTGCTGTGGCAGCTGCCATACAACAGTGTCGTTTAATGAAATTTCATTGCTAGCAATTATGCAACAATTAGCACTTGACAACAATATTTAACCATTGCTGCCAATGTCATGCCTACACGACGTTTTACAAGCACACACGCACACACATACACACAAAAAACACAAGTGCGCGTACTACACACGTACGCGCGTAATTGGCATTACGTTGCATTGGGACGACACTCATACGCCACGTCTGCCACAAAAGTTTCAAATTACATTACACGAAGCTTTTATTGCGCTTTTACGCGACGTTGCTGTTATTAACAGCAAACTTGTTGTTGCTGCTACATTGTAGTTGTTGCTGTTGTTGCGGCAATTGCTTGATAACTCAATGCACAATCAGAAATTGTCATTTAACTTGAATTATGCGCGGCGTGACACGCATACTACCAGCATAGCCAGAGCGTGAGCACGCACGCTTGCAACATACGGAGGCATGCAAGCGTGTGCGAGTGTAGGCACACATTCAATTGTGGAAGGGTAAGTGACACACGCCGCAGTTTAATAAAAAATGCGAGTAGCGCATTTTAAAATTCCCTCAACGCTTTCACGCGACGAAAGTGCTGTCGTTGGTACATTTATTCGCGCCTCATGCTGGTATGTGGCATGCGGCATGCGGCGTACAGCGCATGTGTGCAACGGCGACAGTGGCGGCGGCGGCGGCTCATAAATAATTACGCAGTAAGCACTTCAGGCGCAGAACCGTTTAAATTACAATTTATACACGTCGCCGTGCGAGGACGCGTCGTCAACCAACCGAGCACTCAACCGGCGAGTCGGCGGGCAGCAAGCGGTCGGGTAGCCAAGCAACCAACCAACCAGACAGCAGGGCAGCTTACCAGACGGACTGCCGCCTGCTTTTCGGTGGTAGTGGTTGAATGTGCGTGTGTGTATGAACGGTAACCGGCAGCAGCTTGGTGTGTGTGCACGCCTCAAGCCCCTACTTTCACAATCACTTTATAGCGCGGAAAAGTCGCGCAAAGCGATTGATAATGACTCAACGTAGCAGTAAAATGCCGTTACATTAAATACTGTGGCTACTGCAACAGTGTGTCAAGGGGCCAGTGCTGAAATAAAAGCATTAAAAATTTTAATTCGTTATTATTATTATAACTCAACAAATCGCACATTAATTTTTATGGCAATCCGGTATACTTAACCGAAATTAACCCGAATATTTAACCGGAAACAGACTGTTAACTAACCTTAAGAAGAAATAAATAACATTTGGAAGATATAATCGAAGCGTTTGGTGACTTTTTAACCGGAATCTTTTTCAAGAAATATGGACCGATGACTGCACCGGCCCATAAACGAGACCAAACCCTTATTTTTTCTGGATGAAATGGCAGCTCTTGAATCTCTTCCGGTTTTTCTTCGTCCCAAATTCTGCATTTTACTTGTTTACAGACCCATTGAGCCAGAATTGGGCCTCATTGTGAACAAAACTTGACTCGAAAACATCGAATCTTATAAAGTTGAACGATTTGTAAACGTTGTTCAGGCGTAAGTCTTTCCATGATGAACAGCTTGACACGACTCACACGTGATCCGTCAAAAGAAGGCTATAAAAAAAATATTTCTACTTGGATCACCCGTTATAAAAAAAATAGTGTAAATCGGAATCGTTGGAAATCGAAAGTTTTGGTACGTTTAATATTCAAGGCGATAAACGGTATTGAACGGCGAGCAATCGCGATCAATTGTTTTAATAGTACTGTACTTAACTTTCTCATAGTTCATTATTAGAGCTCAGAGAGCCTTGGTTCCGTCGAGGTACTATGGGAGAAAATATACATATATTAGGTTCTCAAATATCTCCCTTCCGCCTTTTTATACTCTCGCAGCAAAGTTGTTAAGGAGAGTATTATAGTTTTGTTCACATAACGGTTGTTTGTAAGTCCTAAAACTAAAAGAGTCAGATATAGAGTTATATATACCAAAGTGATCAGGTTGACGAGTACAGTTGAGATCCGGATGTCTGTCTGTCCGTCCGACCGTCTGTCCGTCCGTCCGTGCAAGCTGTAACTTGAGTAAAAATTGAGATATCATGATATTTCTTGGCTCCATAAGAAGGCTAAATTCGAAGATGGGCAAAATCGGCCCATTGCCACGCCCACAAAATGGCGGAAACCAAAAACCTATAAAGTGGCATAACTAAGCCATAAATAAAGATATTAAAGTGAAATTTGGCACAAAGGATCGCATAGGAAGGAGCATATTTGGACGTAATTTTTTTAGAAAAGGGGGCGTGGCCCCGCCCCTGCTAAGTTTTTTGTACATATCTCGGAAACTACTATAGCTATGTCAACCAAACTCTATAGAGTCGTTTCCTTCAGGCATTTCCATATACAGTTTAAAAATGGAAGAAATCGGATAATAACCACGCCCACCTCCCATACAAAGGTTATGTTGAAAATCACTAAAAGTGCGTTAACCGACTAACAAAAAACGTCAGAAACACTAAATTTTACGGAAGAAATGGCAGAAGGAAGCTGCACCCAGGCTTTTTTTAAAAATTGAAAATGGGCGTGGCATTGCCCACTTATGGATCAAAAACCATATCTCAGGAACTACTCAACCGATTTCAATGAAATTTGGTATATAATATTTTCTTAACACCCTTATGACATGTACGAAATATGGGTGAAATCGGTTCACAACCACGCCTTCTTCCAATATAACGCTATTTTGAATTCCGTCTGATGCCTTCTCTGTATAATATATACATTAGGAACCAATGATGATAGCGGAATAAAACTTTACACAAATACGGTATTTGAGCTGAGGTATCCCTTGTGGAAAAATTGTCGTGATCGGACTATAAATTTTCAAGGTCCCTGATATCGAACACGAAGAACTCAGTGCCTAACTTAACCTAACCTAATTTTTTCACCGAAAATATCGGTAAATTTCTCAGAATTTAATTCTAATTAATTTTACAGCAAAATAAAAAGATATGTAAATGACGGATAATGAAATCTCGAGTATCACTTTATCATGCGAGAGTATAAAATGTTCGGTGACACTCGAACTTAGTCCTTCCTTACTTGTTGTCTTTTGAATTTCGCGACTTCGAATTGTGGAGGAATGGTTTCGACGATTTAGAACGGGTGAAAACGACACCATAGAGAAGCCAATCGGCGAAAGACCTGTGACGACGAATACCAATCAAATCATGGAAAACATCAAGTTAGACCGGCATGTGGCATCTCGTGACATCGCCCAGAAGATGAGAGTTAGTCACAAAACCATTTTAAACCATTTGCAGAAGGCTGAATACACAAAAAGCTTGATGTTTGTTTGACGCAAAAAAAAAACACTTTTGGACCAAATCAAAGCCTGCGATATGCTGCTGAAACAGAGCGAACTCAACCCATTTTAGAAGCGTTGGTGACAGGCGACGAAAAATGGGTCACATTCGACATTATCAAGCGAAAACGGTCGTGGTAGAAGGCCGGAGAATCGTCCCAAACAGTGCCCAAGCCGGGATTGACGGCCAGGAAGGTTTTGCTGTGTGTTCGGTGAGATTGAAAGGGAATCATCCATTATGAGCTGCTCCCATATAGCCAGACGCTTAATTCCATCATCTACTACGAACAACTGAACCGCTTGAAGCAGGCGATCGACCAGAACTTCCTGAATTGGCCAACAGGAAGGGTGTAGTGTTCTACCAGGACATCGCCAGACCACACACTTCGTTGAGAACTCGTCAGAAGCTACGGAAGCTCGGATGGGAGGTTTTATCGACCTACCATATAGCACGGACATAGCGCCAAGTAATTACCACCTGTTCCTGTCCATGGCGAACGGCCTTGTAGGTGTAAAGTTGAACTCAAAAGAGACTTGTGTATCACAGTTCGATATTTCATGGATAATCAGTCAAGCACACTGTACCGTTGAAGGCTAGAACTTCTAACGTATTTTGGCATTTCAGAACGCCTACGTCATTTTATAAACAAGTTTGTAAATAAATAAGCGCCAAAGTCTGGTCCGGACTAGGAAATTAAAAGGGAAAAGTGCTTCTAAGGCACTTCAAAGTACCCGCAAACTCGTCGGATGTAAATATTTACCAACTAGAACTTCCAAACAGTCATCAGGTGTTAAATACTAGTTTGTAAATCAATTTGCCGCAAGTAAATTATATGCTTAAACTGCCGCTTAGCACAACACCCACGGACATATTTTAAATTCGTATAGTTTCATTGCCCCAGAGGCGCTTCCGTAGCCAGCTGTAATACTCTGAACTGCTCGTATAGATACGTAAGTATGAGCTATCGTTTAAGCCTAAACGTAAAGTATATATACATATAGTATGTATTTTTACGTAAGTATGTAGGTGAGCTAGGCCCGCTCATCGCTCACCTGGGAGTATACTGCGCTTTGGCTCATGAAGAGCATGACCTACCATATCCTTTTCGTTTACATTTCACATGGGAATTCACTTGGTTTGCCCCTGTCATGCAATACAAATTAAGCTGTCAACAATTTAACCATATCGTGGCGTATAATCTTCACACCTAAATTATTTAAAATAACAAACAAAGTGAAAAGTGTCAAGAACAAAGCAGCAGCAGGGGGTGCAAGGGCTTAACTTGCATTCGAAAGTGGCGCACAATTATTTGCGGAAGTGTTCATGCATTACTAATATATGATTTATATGCTACACAGACAACAACAAAATAATAATTGTATTTGCTATGGAAGAGAAGTATAAATATAAAATTATTTTGAATATTTTTTTCTTCTTTTTTTGCAATTTGAAATTAATTTGTGCCACAATTTACATATATAGTACTAGCTGACCCCGCAGCCGTTTTCCCGCGTGAAATTATATGTTTTGAAATGAAAAGAAAGTTGAATTTATATTGTGTTGAAAATCATTTATTTGGAATTTTTCTAATTTTTTTTTTAACGTAGCGCAGCTTGATGAACAAAATTTTTTTGGTTTCTTTTCTGGTGCGTAAATGTTCAGAGAAGATAGGTTTCGAACTCGTGAACACGCCACGTATATCGGGCCGTGTGAAAAACACATTTCCAGATTTATCCCACACTCTTCTAGCTACTATCCTGAACTGAAATGGCGAATCGATAGAACTCAAAGCAATTCGTAGAATCAAGCATTCTGCCTTGTATTCGATAGCTGCGCCACAATCAGTCGGGTTCTATTGCTCAGTTTCGGCGCATGAAGAATGCGACACATAATAATGACAGATCCAACTTTGAGACGCAAATGATGCTGCGTCATATCAAGCCTCTCCAAAGAATTTAGAAATTCCCCTGGATAATTCACGACTTCGTGTCATTGTCAGAACGATCGGAATTTGCCCATTTCCAATTTTTAGCGAATACAATGTAAAATCTCATCGGCAACGTAATTGACGCGAATTTGAAGGCTGATATGTCGAAATGACCATCGCGAAAAGTGTGCGAACTTCAGTGGTATGCGAAGTAGTTATCGAATCGTCCATTGTTTGATTACATTTATTATCATGTTCCAGCAATTGTAATTGCTTGCATGCTTCTCAAAAAGTTACACACACTCTACCATTCACAGTGTGCAATGACTCAAATGAAATTGAACCACGTACATTTATCAATAGCAACCGAAGGTATTAGCAATCGGGTTTCGAACTCGTGAACACGCCACGTATATCGGGCCGTGTGAAAAACACATTTCCAGATTTATCCCACACTCTTCTAGCTACTATCCTTGTGTCCTGTTGATTGTCATTTCAAATGCAATTTACCTGGAAACTGAGTACGTTTGAACTGAAATGGGAAATCGTTAGAACTCAAAGGAATTCGCAGGATCAAGCATTCTGTCCCCTTGTATTTGATAGGTGCGTCACAATCAGTCGGGTTCTATTACACAGTTTCGGCGCATGAAAATGGGAAACATAATAACGACGGATCCTACTTTGAGACGCAAATGATGCGGTGGCATACCAAGCCTGTCCAAAGAATTTAGGAATACCACTGGATAATTCACGGCGTCGTCTTCATAGTCAAGACGATCAATCGATTTGTATGAGCGCAAGTCTCCCGGAATTTGACTTTGAATCTTCCAGTTGAAGTCAACAGCATCGGTATTTTTGGCAGCTAACATTGCGCGTGCTCTTAAGGAATCGTAGTTACGATAATTTGGCCAATGTCCGAACATTTGTGATGAGTTCATCTTTCGTGAATTGATAAAGGGAAGATGGAATTGATATCGAAGTATCAACCGAAATTGAACCATTTCCATTTTTTAGCGAAGACAATGTAAAATGTCTTTGACCATGTCGATGCTTATATCGAAAAGTATGCGAACTTCATTTTCATTCCAGTGATTAACGTGTTCCAGTATTTGTAATTGCTGGCTTACTTCTCCAAAACTTGCACACATCGAACCATTCACAGTAAGCAATGACTCAAATAAAGTTGAACCACGTACATTAATCAATAGCAACCGAAGGTAGAAACAATCGTCGTTTTTCGCGTGGATTGTGTAAATTCGTCCTAATGCATTAGTTAATAAGACACCTGGATGTCAATCTACTGGTTGGCCTTGATTTCTGTGTAACTATTCGACGATGCATTCCATGTACATATAATATCAAGGCATTTCCGAATAGAGCAATGTTCTCGCAAACGAATCACTGACGCAATTTGAGAAAAAATTCGGAAATGTCAAAGTCAATGTTGTTGGAAGTGTTTCCGCTGGCTGTACTGTATTCTCTGGGTTGAAAAACACTCTTTAGCCATTCTCCAAATGAACTGCGAAACGCACAACTGTCGGAAAAGTCGATTTAACCAAACTACAATATCAAACATTGGCATGAGTTTTGAATGTGAACTGGACGATAGTGGCGAATATGGTACGATCCATATGTTGTCGACATCGATATTCACTACTCTAAGTTGAATGGTAAATGTCCTGCCATTGTCGTCTGATGAGCTACGACGATAGAGTGGATATCCATCATTTCCAGTTTGCGGTTCCGAAAGAAAAGCACGTGGATAGTGTTTCGTGCATTTATTGCAAGTGGGATTGTGGTGTCCGCAAAGTCCATCAAACACCGTAGCTGTTGTTCGAAAAGTCTTGCTGTATTATTGTGATGATCGCTTGCTGATTGACAGCGATCCATAATTCCACACATATGTCATCGCATCCTGGGAGTTTCAGTTCATGTTTCTTGGGCTGCCATATGTTGATGGCAAAAAGAACGCCGATCGATATTAGCGCGATGTCTTCGTTGCTTCGTAACAAATTTCACTTCGTTTGAAACACACATAAAGTTTTCACTGAATAATTTTCAATAATTTTTCCGGAATAAAAAAGTAAGCGACCGAAATTGAACGATTCAAATAATTTACAAATCAAAATATTGAAAAACAAAACAAAAAAGAATTGTATGAAAAGTCACTTTTTGGAAATTTCCAATTTTTCGACTTTTCCTTATGAAAAGTATATGGTTTTTTTTATATCTAACCCTTTCCAGATCCACAGCGAGCAACTTCTGATTTCATGAAGATTGGTTCCGCCGTTTTTGAGCGTTAGCGTTACTAACAAACAAACAATCATTTTTACTTACATATGTAAATATGTACATATGTATGTATGTATGTATATACAAAATAAAACGTTTGTATGGGAAAAAGAAAAGGGCTGTTTTTAGGGGCTTTCCGGCAACTTTCGTAATTTTTTCTTACATAAGAACCTTCTCCTTATAATAACAAATACAACAAAAAAAAATCAGCCAAATCGGTTCAGCCGTTTATGAGTGATGATCTTACAAAGAAAGTGGCATTGATTTTTATATATATAGACTAGCTGACCCCGCAGCCGTTTTCCTGCGTGAAATTATATGTTTTGAAATGAAAAGAAAGTTGAATTTATATTGTGTTGAAAATCATTTATTTGCGATTTTTCTAATTTTTTTTTAACGTAGCGCAGCTTGATGAACAAAATTTTTTTGGTTTCTTTTCTGGTGCGTAAATGTTCAGAGAAGATGGGTTTCGAACTCGTGAACACGCCACGTATATCTGGCCGTGTGAAAAACGCATTTCTAGATTTATCCCACACTCTTCTAGCTACTATCCTCTGAATAGGTTTGAACTGAAATGGCAAATCGTTGGAACTCAAAAGAATTCGTAGAATCAAGCATTCTGCCCCCCTGTATTCGATAGCTGCGTCACAATCAGTCGGGTTCCATTGCACAGTTTCGGCGCATGAAGATTGCGAAACATAATAATGACAGATCCAACTTTGAGACGCAAATGATGCTGCGGCATACCAAGCCTCTCCAAAGAATTTAGAAATTCCACTGGATAATTCACGACTTCGTGTCATTGT
Source organism: Bactrocera dorsalis (assembly GCF_023373825.1). Classification (NCBI taxonomy): domain Eukaryota; kingdom Metazoa; phylum Arthropoda; class Insecta; order Diptera; family Tephritidae; genus Bactrocera; species Bactrocera dorsalis. The sequence goes on along the minus strand of NC_064303.1, from coordinate 22,304,778 downwards.
CAAGACGATCGGAATTTGCCCATTTCCAATTCTTAGCGAATACAATGTAAAATCTCATCGGTAATGTAATTTTTTTCGTATCCCGTAATTGACGCGAATTTGAAGGCTGATATGTCGAAATGACCATCGCGAAAAGTGTGCGAACTTCAGTGGCATGCGAAGTAGCTATCGAATCGTCCATCGTTTGATTACATTTATTATCATGTTCCAGCAATTGTAATTGCTTGCATGCTTCTCAAAAAGTTACACACACTCTACCATTCACAGTGCGCATTGACTCAAATGAAATTGAACCACGTACATTTATCAATAGCAACCGAAGGTATTAGCAATCGTCGTTTTTCGGGTGGATTATGTAAATTCGTCCTAAGGAATTAGTTGAGAACACACCTGGATGACAATCTATTGGTTGGCCTTGCTTTCTGCGTACCTATTTCATCGGCGATGCATTCTATGCATAATATCAAGGCATTTCCAAATAGAGCAATGTTCTCACAAACGAATCACTGACGCAAGTTGAGAAAAAACTCGTCAATGACAATGTCAATGTTGTTGGAAGTGTTTCCGCTGGCTGTACTGTATTTTCTGGGTTGAAAAACACTCTTTAGCCATTCTCCAAATGAACTGCGAAACGCACAACAGTCGGAAAAGTCGATTTTACCAAACTACAATATCCATCATTGGCATGGGTTTTGAATGTGAATTAGACAATAGTGGCGAATATGGTACGATCCATATGTTGTCGACTTCGATATTCACTACTCTAAGTTGAATGGTAAATGTCCTGCCATTGCCGTCTGATGAGCTACGACGATAGAGTGGATCTCCATCATTTCCAGTTTGCGTTTCCGAAAGAAAAGCACGTGGATAGTGTTTCGTGCATTTATTGCAAGTGGTGGTGTCCGCAAGGTCCATGCACCATATTGGTTTTCATCGCTTCGTAGAACAATGGATCTTTCTCTGCATGAGGAATTTCCGCAGAAATGATTTCATCAATTTGATCTGGTGTAACTACCATCCGCAAGAAGAATGTGTGCGTGGGGCAAACCTCTTTTTTGCAACTCAACAGAGTACATCCAGCATCTGACTGCACCATACTTGTATATACATACATACGTTGATTCAAAATAAAGTCCATCAAACATCGTAGCTGTTGTTTGAAAAGTCTTGCTGTATTATCGTGATGATCGCTTGCTAATTGACAGCGATCCATAATTCCACACATTTGTCATCGCATCCTGGGAGTCTCATGTAGAACGCCGACCGATATTAGCGCGATGTCTTCGTTGCTTCGTAACAAATTTCAATCTGTAATTGATCACTTCGTTTGAAACACACAAAGTTTTCACTGAATAATTTTCAATAATTTTTCTTTTAAATGGCTGGAATAAAAAAGTAAGCGACCGAAATTGAACGATTCAAATAATTTACAAATCAAAATATTAAAAAACAAAACAAGAAAGAATTGTGTGAAAAGTCACTTTTTGGAAATTTCGACTTTTCCTTATGAAAAGTATATGGGTTTTTTATATCTAACCCTTTCCAGCGAACAACTTCTGATTTCATGAAGATTGGTTCCACCGTTCTCGGGCGTTAGCGTTACTAACAAACAAACAATCATTTTTACTTACATATGTTACAGATGTATGTATGTATGCATATACAAAATAAAACGTTTGTATGGGAAAAGGAAAAGGGCTGTTTTTAGGGGTTTTCCGGCAACTTTCGTAATTTTTTCTTACATAAGAACCTTCTGCTAACAATAACAAATACAACAAAAAAAAATCAGCCAAATCGGTTCAGCCGTTTATGAGTGATGAAATTACAAAGAAAGTGGCATTGATTTTTATATATATAGATATGTATTCTATATATGGTATGTACCTAACTGTATAGCAAAATTAACTTTTTATAATCTGCAACATTTTAATGCAGAGTATAACAGTTTTGTTCATCATTATTATGTTCATGATATCAGTTAATACATATAATCCGATCCATAAAATTCCAATATCCATATATATGTAAAAGAAAGTCATGTTAGTTATACTATTTATAACTCAAGAACGGCTGACCCGATTTGACTGAAAATTGATGGGGACTTGACATAATCATCATTATAATGCTGCGACTAAGACAATCGAATCTTTCCCGACAATGCCGTAATTCAAGGAAGATAAACGCCGGATTGTGCGGTCTTATTGCCCATTTCAAAAAGTACGGACTGTTAATGGTATAATATTCCCAACAAATCGTGCGCATATGAAAAACTCAATTTACTGAAAACGATAGCATTGGGATACTGCAATCGTTGAAGCTATTATCCCGGCATCTCCAAGTCAGATACGGACATTATTTGCCTTAATCCTTTCGACATGCTTTCCATCGAATCCATCTAGCCTGAGGAACAAATACGAGAATTGTATATAATACCAAATTTGTATCAGCTCCAGAAAAGACGATCTTAATGTAGTTATGTATCTCTTGGTCTTTACTTTTAAACGAAGACATGTGTTACGTCATATGCAATAGTTTATTAGCCAGCGCCAATCGTGAAATGAAAGACACAATAGATCGAGAATTGAAACTGGAACGTGAATATGATCACCAATTATTAGATAAAGCAGTTAAACGATTGTATCCCTCTTGAATCCCCACCAAAAGAAAGTTTGTGATCCATTAATGAAGCCAACTGGCGACAGAAATGATGGTTTATATTTCCTGTATGCCCCTGTAGAGCTGGTAAGATCCAATCAAATCATCAAATCTAAAGCGCTATATGAAGAAAACTTCAGCTGAAAACAAACATGATAGCTGCATTGCTTAATGATAAATCCGATGAAGATTTCTAGGAACAATTATTGGCTATCGGTAATGGTTGAGTACTTGCTGATGAATCGAGTGGATTCATTTCATTTCCTAATAATTTCTGTAACTTTGTCTCATCGAAAGACGAACTTATCAACAAAGTATTCACAAACATCATTACTAACCGCCAAAATTATAAATAATTGAGTGAGCGAGCAATTTTAGCGGCTAAGGATAAAGATGTAGAAGACCGAACGATTTCAGAATGAAAATTGATGAACAAAGTAAATCTGCGTGATAATACTCATAGGAAAATTCGAAGGTGAGGAAGTTTTGACTCGGAGTATCCCGATGATTCCAACCGACATGCTTCAATTCAATTTTGGTCACTCGTAATGACTATTAACAAATCGCGCGAGGTCATTACTTTAAACTTTATGGTTTGATTCTTGAATATCCATGTTTTTCGCATCGTCTATAATGTGTGGCATGTTCAAGGGACGTAAGACCATATCCGTTGTTTGTTCTTGCGCCTGATGAATATACAGAAAATATATCAGAAAAATATATCATAAGGTACTTAACTGAAGAGTACGACCTCTACACTAGAATACATGGACAATAAAGAATCATTAAAATACTTAAATATTTTATTTGAATTTCCTAAAAAAAGGACTAATAAAGCCCACAATCTGCTTATTGGTTTCAACTAAGGCAAAACAAAGTTTGCCGTTTCTCTAGTGTATGTATATATAAAGTTGCTTGATTCCGATCCTTTGATTGACGTTTAACACTTTAGGATATATCCTCCAAGTGAAAAGAGTATAAAATATTCGGTTCCATCCGAACTTAGCGCTTCCTTACTTATTAATTTATTCATTCAATAATTAAATTATGAAAAAAGCGCTTATACTGTTTTATACACGCAAATAATTTCATAATGTGTTAGTAATTTGAAACCAGGAATATTTGCAATTATCCGCTGATATTTCACTTTCAGAATTTCCATTTTAAAATAATCATTCTTATTGTTGTCAGACTGGTGTCATTTCACTTGTTTGCGCTGCCTTCCTGCGCCGCGTTTGGATGCAGAAGGTGCGAAAATTGAATTAAAAATTTATCTGATTATTTATTAATCCGCACACACTTGACGAGTATGCATGATAAAGCGAGGAAGTGTTAGTACGTAAGGGAATTATGAAGATAATGCAAATATTGATACATACACATATACTATACAAACATATACGTATACAGGGTGCACCGCTTTTATTTCGATAGGCAAACTTTCCTGACTTCAACTCGATAATGCGTTTCTCGCTATTTATGACAGCTTCCATTTCCTTTTTCCATTAAAAAGATTACAACAACCAAGGGAAAGGGAGTTGAATTCAATTTTGAGCAACTGTCAAAGTTGGCTTTATTCACTACTCTTTAACAATTGGCGAATCGCAGACGGATATTTCATAGCTTTGTTGCTGTTAGGTACATAAGTAGGTAGGTGGGATGGGGTGGATGCCTGACGACGCACCAAGGCCTTTCGGAAGCCAATTGTGAAACCACAAGGACTAAAACTCCTTTACTCCAGTACTCCAGTGCCCCTAATGAAGTCCATCAATATAAAAAATTGTATAAATGGAACTTGCAAGCCATCACCAAGAACCTTCAATCGATAATTGTGATTATTTTCGTGCCCTGCATTTACTTATGTTCTATATAAACTCTTCTTCTTCCTCTTGACGACCCCTATAATAATTATTATATGGTATTCGATGGCACTATGACTAGAGTTCTTATGTCGTATCTTTGTCTGCTTGTTGAACAGGCTAATGATTGACTCCCCCGAGTTCAGCTATAACTATTGGATATGTTTGGTGCCGTGAGTTTTCAAGACATTTGAATCCCTAAGTTAAAGTCATCAAACTCAACTACATGAATTTGGTAGGATTTCATATCGAAGTTTAATGTATATAGTTAAATTTTCCCGAATGCATTCGAACTTTCATTTTCAATTAGTTAAATTTTCATCGCTTCATCAAGTGGCTATAGACATTTGTAGTTACAAAAAAAGTTCGCGGAAGTACCGTCCCGTTCCGAAGAAAAAAACACACACAATTTATATTCAAAGCAATTGCGAAAATAAAATTCAAGCACTTGGCGCACTTGAAGTCACGAAGCTAAGAGTTCAAGCCATCATAGGAAGATGAAACCGTAAATGCAAAGTGATACGAAAAATTCATCAACATTCATGGCAGACTTGGCGGAGTAAATGGACTGCCAATAGTTGAGTAGTTCAAGCGACGCCGTAACA